>NC_042999.1:79229467-79241967 GCF_006345805.1 Octopus sinensis | reverse complement strand
AAAGGCAAAGCTGACCTCGGCTGAATATGAACTCAGAGCGTGTAGACGAACGAAATGCCGCTAAACATTTTGTCCGGCACGGTAATTATTCTACCAGCTCACCGCCTTAGTGGTTTTAGTAATCCTTTCTGCTATAGGCACAAGGCCTGAAATTTGTGGGGAGAGGATGAGTCGATTACATCGACCCCAGTGTTTCCCTGATACTTAATCTATCGACCCCGAAAGGATGAAAGGTAAGGTCGACCTCGGTGGAAGTTGAACTCAGAACGTAGCGACGGGCAAAATACCGCTAAGCATTTCGACCAACGTGCTAACGATTCTGCCAGCTCGCCGCCTTAGATGGTGGTTTTAATAATAATGACAATGACAAGGCTGAGGTGGTGGCATCGCGGCAGAAAGTGAAAGTAGAATGCAGTTAGGAATTGTTTGAGTGTGTGTGAATGAAGGAAAGAGAGGGGGAAGGGAAAGAGAGATGGGGAGGGAAAGAGAAAGAGGGGGAGGGAAAGAGAGAGAGGGAAAGAGAAACAGAGACAGAGAGAGAGAGAGGAAGACAAAGCAAATGAGAACGGAACAGACCGGCTAGTTTGTCATGAGGAGGGACACAGCTGCACAAACAGTAAGAAGGTGTGAACTTATTCCTTGTACTGGGCCCCGGCGGACAGCAGCATGGCTGATGACTGCCTGAGTGACTGACTAGTTGGCTGGCCGATTGGTTGGTTGGTTGGTTGGTTGGTTGGTTGGCTGGCTGGCTGACTGAAAGGGTAGAGGAAAAGGTGGTGAAGGAAGAGAAGAAGAGATAAACTATAAGAGATGTAAAGAAGAAAATGTCTGACTGACTTAGACTGATAAACGAATGAGGGAATTGATGATTTGGGAGTTATTACCGTCGTCTATAGGCAATATCTATGAGAACAGACATTATAATTCAACCAGCTAGACGACAACCAACCACCTGGCGAGCTCCTCAGCCAGCCAGGCAGCTATTCATCCAGCCCGTCAGCTATTCGACCAGCAGGCAGCGCACAGATCTGATTATGAGCCTTCATCGTTTCTTTGCTTCTCTCCTCTTCAACCTTCGCTAGTTTCCACCAGTGTTAACACTCCACTAAATCTCTATCAAATGAGATCTCCATTCATTTATGATGCTCTCCTCTACAACCCCAGCTTTACTCTCCACTCCGTTTAATTTATTTTCCACCTCCTTTAATCATTGTTTCCTCCACCACCACCACCACCACCACCATCACCACTATCTATCGTCTCTTCTTCGTACGATGGATAAAGTTATAATAGCCGCAGCTGTGGCGGTGTTGATCATAGATGCGTTACTGGTGGTGGTGTTAATGGCTTGTGATAATATGATTATGGATGTGTTGTTGTTGTTGCTGTTGTTGCTGTTGGTTGTGATGTTGGTGGTGGTGGTGGTGCTGCTGCTACTGTTGTTTAGCCCCGAGTCAGCTCCGATCGAACACATCAATCATCGATATGCACGCGTGTGTGTGCTTCGTGATAAAAGTAATGACTTTCATTTCTAACACCACCACAACAATCTGCAAGCCAGCCGCGACTATCCCATCGTTTTAAGGTAAAACCTATTATTATGTTATTGAATATATCTTTCTCGTTATTACTGTTCAACCGGGATCAAACAGAACTATGATCAAAGATATTCCAAGCATGAGCGTCCCACTTTTTCATAAATTGAAACTATAGATAAACTTAGATATGTTTCGACGAAAGATTGGTCCAGGCCATGTCTAACTTAATAGCACCACCTGATAGGATTATCTAAATCCTTTTAATGTCAAGTTTTGTGGTATCATGGTCCACTCAAGTAGGGAGTTCTTATTGAGTGAGTTGTATCCAAGTATAGGTGGTTTACCTGGTACTCCTTGAAGAAATTTGTTCAGATTCCGTTTAAAGGTGATGGGATCCTTTTCCTCTATGATCAGTTCTGGGACAATGTTAAACAGTGCAGGGCCTGCTGAGAAAAAGAAATTGTGTCGTAGTGTACCTATATGTTGTGATCCTGAATTGGGCAGGGGACGTATGGCCCATGGTCCCAGTTTTGGATAAACCTTGAAGCTAATGTTGAGGTCGCTTGGGCAATGCTGACGTGCCGCTCGCGGCGGCGCTGGAGAGAGTAGAGTTTCAGGGCTTTAAGGCGGTCCCAGTAATCGAGATCAGTCATATGCAAGGAACCTAGAGCCATGTTATTTAAAATGTTCAAAAATTTTTCTGCTACATTTTGTAACTCCAACGATCACTTAGAGGTCGGCTTCGTTGGTTCATAGTTCTTTGTTTTTGTTAGTGCAACCGCTGCAGATAATGCTGGTAGTTCAAGACTGTTATGTTAATTATGATGTTGGCTTTGCTGTTGATATTCAAGATGGTGGTGGCGATGGTAATAATGGTGGCAGTGAGAATGGCTTTGATGAAGATGACGGTGGTTGTGGTTGTGGCGGTAAAGGTCATAATAAGAGGGATTTGGAGGCGCTAGAATTGAAGTCTAAGTTTTATCATAACACCCATACATTCTCTCACACACACATCCACGCCTTCCCATACTACCATAGACATGCATATTATATATACTCCATTATATATATATATATATGCATGTGTATGTATATGTATGCATGTATGTACGTATGTATGTATGCATATATATATAATAAAGATAATAATAATAATAATATAATAATAATAATAATAATAATAATAATAATAATAATAATAATAATAATAATAGGGAATATAATTCCAAAACTTACAGGGAAAAATTCAATTTAACAATTTTAAATCAAATTTCACAATATATAATGTATGTATATAATTTAGAGAAAAACCTCTATTAAACAATTCAATAAAGAAAGATGTTATTCACAGCATATAGAAGACATATACTATAAAAACCTTATTTATTGTATTTTATTGATTTTTAAAATAAGGTTCTTCCAGTTGTCCGTCTACCAAATCCACTCACAAGGCTTTGGTTGGCCCGAGGCTATATTAGAAGATACTTGCCCAAGGTGCCATGCAGTGGAACTGAACCCGAAACCATGTGGTTGGGAAGTAAGCTTCTTAAAACACAACGACGTCTGCGTCCATATGTGTTCATATATTTCTGCGTTAACTGAAGTATAGACGTGTATATACAACACGTTCGTGTACACTCGGACCTGGAAATACCTGACAGGGGGAAAATGTATTATTCTTTTTATATCAATATTTGGGAAAATACATCACTTGGCTACGAATGACGTCATTAGACCGTAGGACGCATGCGTGCTTACTTCATCAGCTGTAAACACCGAATCCACACACACATACAAATGAATGTATGCATGCATGTGTGTATGCGCGTGCATGTGGTGTGCGTGCGTGTGTGTGTGTGTGTGTGTGTGTGTGTGTGTGTGTGTGTGTGTGTGTGTGTGCGTGCGTGTATTGTATGCAGGGATGCCATAAAAAGAAAGCTGTTAGCAGAAGGAATTATTCAATGGAAACATAAATAATGTTAAGACAAATACAGGCAAGTCAACTGCAGGTGTAACTAAAGGGATAAGGGAGAGATAATACAGAGCAGAAGGAGGAGTAGGAAGTAGTGTTATAGGAGAGGAAGTAGACGAAGAGTGCATGGTATGTATTTTATATATAATTCTCTACACGCATATATGCATAGAGATGATAGATACATGTATGTGTTTGTGAGGGGGCAATATTAAAATACATGAGTGTGTGTGTTTTTGTGTGTACTTTTTTGTGTGTGTGTGTCTAAGTGTGTCTGTGTGCGTGTGAAACCACGATCAAGTAAAGTAAAAGTAATTCTAAAGAGATTCTAATAGTCTGACAGCAATCTGCTTGAAGAGCAATTTAAAAGATCAACGTGTTGGGGATTGGAAGGAGACGGATTGTGGCTTTCTGCATGTGTGTGTGTGTGTGAGAGAGAGAGAGAGAGAGAGAGTGAGGGTATGTGTGTGCATGTGTGCACGTACGTATTATTTTCTGTATTGCGAAAGGGATGGGGATATGCAAGAAAGAAAGAAAGAAAGAAGCTAAGACAAAATACAAACCAGAAAAGAAGGGAAACTGAAGAAGAGTGTTTGTGTGAGTAGAGATATATAAATACTGTGGCATATGTACATACACATATTTAAGTAAATATATACTTAAGTACGTACATATGTCTATAGACACACACACACACATATATATATATATACATGTATCTATATACATGTATCTATACACACATGGATACATATACACACACATACATAGGCTCAAAAAGAATATATGTATATATACATGTGCTCATGAGTGCGTCATTTATGAATCATTAAGACACCTTTCGTTTTTTTTTTTCTTTTTACACCACCATTTTTCATTTATCGATGGTTATCTTCTGTTCCATAAATTATTTTTCTCACAATGCTCAGTGTTTTCTCTCCGAGACATGGAGGAAATTTCGTTTTGGTATGTAAAATATTATCATCCAATAAAATGGAAATTCTGTTGTTTATAATTGTAATACGATAATGTGAAATGCTTTAAATATTTTATATACTTCATTAAATATTATGCTGAACTGTCCCTCAAACACAGAAGAAAATATATATTTCATATTATATACACATTTCCCAACAACATGGTTCCGGGTTCAGTCCCATTTCATGGCACCTTGGGCAAGAGATCTCTACTATATCCTCGGGCCGAACAAAGCCTTCTGAGTGGATTTGGTAGACGGAGACTGAAAGAAACCCGTTGTATATGTGTGTGTGTCTGTCTGTTTCTATCCCACCACACACACACAACTTGACAACTGGCGTTGGTGTGTTTACGCCCCCGTAACTTAGAATTTCGCCAAAAGAAACCGATAGAAACATTTTTAAAAAACAAAACAACTCTAGAGTCGATTCATTCGGCTAAAATCTTTTGTGGCCGCAGTCTAATGACTGAAACAAGTAAAGGAGTAAAAAAGAATATAAATGGATTCTGAATAAAGTACATCAATAGATTTTAAGGAAAAGGATTAGTTGCACAATGTGACCGTATTTAACTGGTATTTGATCCTTTATCTATCCCGTATGAGTGAAAGGCAAGGATGATCTTGGAGGGCTTTGAACTCAGATTATAAAGAACTGCAACAAATTCCGCAGAGCATTTTCTCTGAAACTCTAAGACAATGAATAAGAAACAAAGAGAGAGAGAGAGAGAGAGAGAGAGAGAGAGAGAGAGAGAGAGAGAGAGAGAGGATAGAACCGGCAAGAGTGGTAAAGAAATAGAGTTTAACTTCATCTGTTATGGTTATTTTAAATATAACTTATTAACATAAAATATTCAACAATGGACGAACATATGTATGCACGCGCGAGTGTGTGCATACATAAATGTACATATATAGATGTTCATACATAGAGACACATACACATACCCTTGTATGGACATAGCATTTAGGCTGAAATGCATAAAAGAACAAATATATCTATATATATATATCTCTGCATGTGCGGTGTCAGACACCTAATCGTTTTCTAATCGCATATTTTCCTCCACTGCTCAACTCTCTCGGCACTGAAGATCCATGACCAGCATTTCTTTCTTTCTTTCTTTCTTTTTTTCTTTCTTTCTTTCTTTTTTATTTCTTTCTTTCTTTCTTTCTTTCATTCATTCAGTCTTTCAGTCTTTCTTTATATATTTATATATTTCCTTCTTTTCGTTCTTTCTTTCTTTCTTTTTCCTTTCTCACTTCCTTTCTTTCTCTGTCTCTCTCTTCATATGTGTACGTATGTGTCGTGTGTGTGTGTGTGTGTGTGTGCATATATATATATATATATATTATATATATATATATATATATATTATATATATTTATATGTATATATATATATGTGGTGTGTGTGTGCATATATATATATGTGTGTGTGTGTGTTTATATGCTATATTAATTAAAAGAATTATTGTTGCATGTGCATGTTTTCGACAAGCCATTCCATTCCAGATATTTTAGTGGTATTATTATGTCAAATTGCTACACTACCACTTCACTTCCGGTTCGTTAACAAACTGAAAGGTAGCTGATTATAAAACATCGTTTAAAACTAAAAATAACAATGATATAAAGATTGCCAGTACATAAACTCAGTCCTATCCTGGATCCCTAAAACGATAATATTTATGAGACTAAAAAAAACCCTGCGGCATGCTGATGGTCGGCTAACTTACAAGTCGATGTAGCCAGGAAGCAAAGTCCCAGGCAATCTTCGATAGAGTAGAACTATAATCAAAGCCAGTCCTGACCAACCAAACGTTGTTTGTCAGTATAGTATGGGTTCTAGGATAACGTTAACATCTACGTACGGTTCCTCAACCCAACGTGGTTTGTGGGTGCTGACCATTCCTGACCAAACAAACGTTGTTTATCAACATAATATAGATTCTAGGATAACGTTAACACCTACGTATGTTTCCCCAACCCTGAAACGTGGTTTGTGGGTGCTCTGGCAGCTATTTCTAGCCTGCCAGGTACTTGCATTTTGTTTTATTCATGTATGTACTCAGGTATTCAGGTATCTATGTATGTGCGCACATAGTTACATACAGATGCATGTGTGGATACATGACTATATCTACATACATACATATACTTTTGCATTCAAGTGTTTACATGTATGCGTGTGTATGTCTGTGCATACATTTATATATATATATATATATATATTATATATATATATATATATATATATATATATATATATATATATATATATACACATATACACGCACATACATATGCATACATCTATGTTAAATAATAGCAAATAAATGTACGGCTGTCATGCAAGGAAGAAAGCAGATGCCACCAATCAGCTCTTCAGTTTGTCTTGTCACTCGAATGTCAAATGTCAAGATGTCAAAGGTGATTCTTACGAAGAGCCCCCTTTATTTTTTTGTGCCATATACCTTAATACCTACCTTCCCATTTCGGTTCGTTCCTGTCAAATAATGCGTCAGCTCGATCCATTTAAAGGGGTCATTAGGGAAACTAAACGCTGACAGCCATTGCCGAGGTATATGTTGATATATGTCTACATATGTTTCTATGGATTGTATGTATGTCTCTCCCTCTGTATATATATGTATGTATGCATGTCTATGTTGTTTTTATATAAGTATGTATATATGTATGCTTGTATGCATGGGTGGGTGGGTGTTTTAAATATGCGTATGAGTGTGTCTGTGTGTGTATGCATATGTCTGTGCGTCAGCACGTGTGTCCTAATATACATATATATATTTATATATATATATTTATAGATTCATATATATATATATATATATATTATATATATATATATATATATATATATATATACATATACAAGTTGGTGGATAAGTGTATGCATATATATATGCATAAATTTATGTGTGTTTATGCATGTATATGTGTGTGAAGTGTACCTAACCGAAGTTTGTATCCCCTATATGTATATGTAGGTGGATCAGAGAGCAGTAAGGTGTTGCATATAAATAATACATTGCGTATAAATAATACACTCTAAGCGGACTCTGTCGAATATTTCATCATCCAGTGAAGTTTGATAACTTAATGTGTGACTGTATGTTAACAGATACTCACGCAAACGCGCATGTGAATGCTTGAGATGTGTGTGTGCGTGTGTGTGTGTGTGTATGCATACATAGAGAGTAAGAGAGAAAGACAGAGGCAAACAGAAAGACAGAAAGACAGACAGAGGGACAGAGAGAGAGAGTGTGTGTGTGAGAGAGAGAGAGAGAGAGAGGGAGAGAGAGAGAGAGCATGTGGGGTGAGAGAGAGAGAGAGAGAGTTGCTCGTTCATTGGTTCTTTCCATTGCAAACTAAAGATTCGTCTCCCGAAGAATTATTTTTATTTTTCAATAGTGCAATGAAGGTTAAATTGATTCAATGAAATCCATTTAACCTTCATCGACATCTTTATGTGTTGGTGTGGTGGTGTGTTTACGTCCCCGTTACTTTGCGGTTCGGTAAAAAAAAAAAACAATAATAGAATAAGTACCAGGCCTTAAAAAAGTAAATACTGGGATCGATTAATTCTACTAAAAACTCTTCAAGGCGGTGCTCCAGCATGGCCGCAGTCTAATGACTGAAATATGTAAAAAAAATAAGAAATAAAGAAGACATTTTTAACAAAGAGATAAAGACAAACAATTTTGTTCAGTTCAAGTCATTTTAGTTCATAAGGTATGTGCGTGAGTAGATTTTAGACAAACTACATCTTATACTGAAATTTATTACAATTAATTTGCTTGTTGATTACTGAGTCCGTCATTCGGGTTTAGCACTAAACACCATTTGGTCCTTGGGTGACTTCAGCAGTGTCACACTATTGCTAGCAGGCCGACTGTTTGAGGATAACTTCCTCCTGTTCTCTGGTTACACTCATATACATACTCACACATACATACCATAGAAATACTCTTATTTTGGAGAAAGATTTGTAAGTATGGGTATGTGCGTATATGTGTGTGTGGCTGTTTCTGTTGCTTTCATATTTTTTTTGTATATTTCTCCGAGCGTATATGTTTGTATTATTATTTGTATGTTGGTGTAAATATTTGTATTCATGCTTATTTGTAATTTGCCGGAACGCCACACACGTCTCTGTGTGTTTGCAGACATGTGAATCTATGCATATATATATATATATATATATATATATATATATATATATATATATATATATATATATATATATATATATATATATCGTGTCATTCTTTCAGTGTGTGTTTTACGTGCGTTTATGTGCATATATGTACATTCAATACTGTGTGGATATGAATAAATGTATTTGTTGATCTATAAATGTTTAAAGGTAATCTTCTTGTATGCGTGTGTAAGTATGTGCGTAGTATGTATGTATGTATTTATTGGTATGTGTGTGTGTGTGTCTGTGTGTAGATATGCAAGTGGGTGTTTGCATTTTGTCTCTTTATTGTCTTTATTGAAAGAGAGGAAGTCACGAATATTTTGTGAGATTTGCAAACTCATCATGAGAAGGGAAAGATTTCCCATAGGATTTTAGGTATGTCATGTCAACATAGCCTAGTTATATGCTACCAGCATAATTCTGTTGGTTCATTCCAGGAAAATGATTTTTAAGTTCAAACTCTGTTTTTTTTTTATTTTCTAATATTTTCTTAACTTCAATTTATTCAATTTAAGTCTTTTCTTTCTTTCTTTCTGTTTTTTAAAAAAAGAAGGGGAAATATTGCTGTTAATAGCATTGTTGTTTCATTCAATTGCCACGTCACTTCCTCTGTCTTTCTTTCCGGTAGTACTGTACCCCACTTCCGGATGGTAAGTGAAAGGGAATGATGTGGTCAATAGTGGATATAATAAAAATAAAAACGAAATAAGCTTCACATTGTGTATCAAGAACTGAATGTACGAAGGTGATCGATGAATCAATTACTGAGAATGATTAACTTTTGGTGACTGACTCCGTGGTAGAAAGGAAACAGTATCGCCACATTAGCTTGAAGGAAGTGGGGCTTTGAATGACATGTTGACCAGCTACAAATAAAAGTAAATTTTTTCTCAAATCAAGTCGTATTGTGTTATAAAAAGACACGTTGGATAGTTTGGCATAGAGATTCTTGCACAGAAAGGATGTTCACGACAAGAATATATTTGCTTGTTCAGGGAAGATATGGTCCAATCAACAGCATCGAGGAAGACAATGGCAGCAGCAAAACAAACAAGCGAGCCTCTATACAATTCCTCGGACTGCTAGCATTTAATTCTCCTTCAGCTAATTCCTTAACTTCTTTAATATGATAGGGAACAAAACATTAAGGAAGTTTTGTATAGATTTTATCTGAAATAGATTTAATGCTGGAGTTAGACATCATTGGTAACAACAATTCCTGTTCTGGTTGTGAGTTGCCTTCTACCTAAGTCATTGTTATTGCTGTGAGCCGAAGAATATTTTTGCGCTATCTTTAGTAGGTTGAGCGACTCTCCAGAGGCTTCCCATTAGCTAGTTGCTTGCCTATGGAATGAATCAATTATTATTCGCAGATAAAATGAAAGAAAATAAGAATTATGCTTGAGATCAGCCGGAATTTGTGTCACTTGGATGTTTTTATGTTTTAGTTAAGATAAGGAAGCGGTCAGGACATTCGACATTAATGAGGGTTAGCTTGAATATCTATAGCTTTATGGTCAGCTTGAATATCTATAGGTTTACTTCTACAGCATAAATGTAAGTGCTGAAAGAGTTTTGGAAGGTTGCTCTTTGGGAAGGAAAGGTAAGAAATATATCTAATACTACCGGGAGTCTGAGGTGAAATGCGGAAGAAACAATGAGGGGTAAGGAAACGTACATAAAGGAAGAGAATGGGTGGCGATGTTATTGCAAAGAGTCAGTTCAGAGCCACGGAGGTCATTATAGCTGTGATGTAATAAGCTGAATCATAAGACAATACGCCTGTGAACTTTTCAGGGACTGCAGAATATTGGTAATTGGCTCTTTACAGATTAGGTACATGGCTTTCTTTTAAACACACTTTAATATGTTTAGTAACAACATTTCCGCAGGTATGAGAATTGTAATAATTTTATGCAAATATTGCTATATCATAATAAGAGAACTGGTTGTTGAATTTCTGTGAGATTCTGCGATTAATTCCTACAACTGCTGCTATAAATACTCTTGTAAACAACAGCCTGTGCAGTTGTGCATGTAGTTGTCAGTGTAAAATTTAACAAACTAAAGCCTTATTTAGACTGATAGGTGTAGCAGGTCTCTCCTTTAAAAAAAAAACAACGTTATTAGAATGAGCATACTAAATTAGTTTCAACAGGAAGATTCGGTTTAAAGGACAGAGTCGTAATAATCAAGATCCTCTTGTCAAAAGCTAAAACTATTAGAATGACTTCCCGTAGTATACTCACATTCGTTTATTCCCAGTGGTCGATCACATGCCATAACAATTAGGTGTATATCCTTTAAACACGAAGAAAAGTCTTCGAATTAAATACTTCGCAAAATCGCTCCGACTTCTCTCCGCTGCCTCACTAATACGACGAGCATTTTCCCAAACTCGTGAATCAAAACGAAGCGAAAAATGAAAATATGGAATTTTTATTAATATGTCCAGAGTTCTATTAAGAGGTCTGAGTTTGTTTCGCAGTAAAAAGTGAATATTATGTACATTCTATTTAGGTATAGCAATATTTACTATTCTACACTGGCATTTAAAGGCACATAACATAATACACCAAACTTAGATCATACTCTGTGTATTTGTATATATATATATATATATGTGTGTGTGTGTATGTGTGTGTGTTTGTGTGTCTGTGTTTGTCCCCCTAGCATTGCTTGACAACTGATGCTGGTGTGTTTACGTCCCCGTCACTTAGCGGTTCAGCAAAAGAGACCGATAGGATAAGTACTGGGCTTACAAAGAATAAGTCCCGGGGGCGATTTGCTCGACTAAAGGCAGTGCTCCAGCATGGCCGCAGTCAAATGACTGAAACAAGTAATATATATATATATATATATATTATATATATATATATATATATATAACTCTTAAAGAGGACAACAAATGTTAAGGCAGGGCAAACATCTCAAGTTATATACATTATTATTATTGGAAACAATTCAAAGTCTTACAGCTGTTTCTATGATGTCCCAAAGTTTGGGAAATTCCATCATCAGAGACAAATAGGGAAAATAAGAACGATATATATTAATGAAATGACGACATAGAGGAAGAGTGTAAAAAAATTAGGGAGATGAAGAGAGAGAGAAAAAAAGAAGCATAAAAGTTCAGTTCTGAATTTTTATTCTTCTTTTTTCTTTTCTCTCTTCATCTCCTTATTCCTTTATTAGTATCCTCTATGTCGTCATTTCATTAATCTATACCCTTCTCATTTTCCCTATTTGTCTCTGATGACAAAATATGCCATACTCTGGGACATCCCAGAAACAGCTGTAAAGCTTTGAATTTTTTCCAATAATAATAATGTATATGACTTGAGAGATGTTCGCCTTGCCTTAACGTTTGTTGTCCCCTTTAACAATTATATATTCACTATATCGGAAATCTGCAATGGCTCCATAACTACCGTCTCGGCTACAACCTTGGAACCCTAGTAACCCGTTACACCACTTACGTAGCGTACCTAATCATTTAGATCAGCCGCGCGCGCGCACGCGCGTGTGTGTGTGTGCATAAAGAGAAAGAGAGAGAGAGAGAGAGATCATATCTAAATCAACAAGATCGTGAAATTTGAATAACTAGATGTGAGATGCCAGGTACAATAACTAAAAACGATACTCACCAGGTGTCATTGAGTACATCTAGTCTTGAGAAATTACTTTTCTCAAAATCAGAAAGGAGGAAGCTAATTCGAAGACTACAGATCCAGTCCATCACTGGAAGTTTAGAAATTTGTAAAACTGTCTAGGTGTTTATCACTTATA
>NC_042999.1:79159467-79224467 GCF_006345805.1 Octopus sinensis | reverse complement strand
TTAAGATCAGAAGCCATGAGAGCCACTGTCTGGTACTGCATCAGGGCATTTAATTATTATTATTATTATTATTATATTATTATTATTATTATTATTATTATTATCATTCATTATTATTATTATTATTATTATTATATTATTATTATTATTATTATTATTATCATTATTATTATTATTATTGTTATTATTATTATCATCATTGGAGGATATTAACGGTGAATTGTCTGCCAACAAGAAAGAACCTGTGGAATTCTGCGAAAGTCAGGTGTAACATCTAATCCATGCAGTGATGGCATTTTCGTGTGATGTCTGTTATGTGTGCTGTGTGCGATTTATATATATATATATATGTATACACACACTCACACATACAGTCTGTCTTTATGTTCTGTTTGCATTAAATACAAGAGTCAGAGAAACAGAGGGAGAGAAGGGGAGGGAGAGAGAAATTGTGTGTGTCCGTTTGTGTGGATGTGCGTGATTGAGTGTGTGTGTGTCTGTGAGACAAGAGAACAGTGTTTGTAGTAATGATGGTATTAATGACGTTGAGCTATGTTAGAGGCTATTGCTAACGATTTTCCTTCTGCTTGTTTAGCCGTCATTGATGTATAGTGTTAGAGTTGTGCTGTATTAGAGTTGTTGATATTTATGGTGCTACTATTCGATGGTATTTTATGGTGTGAGAGAAGTTGCGATAGTTTTGAGTTTATTACAATCGTAGTTATCAATTATATTATTATTATTATTATTATTATTATTATTATTATTATTATTATTATTATTATTAAGCCGGGGAAAATGCTTAGCGACATTTCTCTCGTCTTTACGTTCTGGGTTCGAATTCCACCGAGGTCGACTTTGCCTTACATCCTTTCGGGGTCGATAATATAAGTGCCAGTTTAATACTGGGATCGATGTAATCGACTTACCTCCTCCTCCGAACTTGATGACTTTGTGCGAAAATTTAAATTATCATCATTATTTACTTTCACTGGTACTTATTGTGTCGGTCTATTTTGTCGAACCGCTAAGTAACGGGGACGTAAACACACCAGCACCGGTTGTCAAACGGTAGTAAGGGACAAAGACAGACAGACACAGACAGACAGACAGACAGACAAATAGATAGATAGATAGATAGATAGATAGATAGATAGATAGATAGATAGATAGATAGATAGATAGATAGATAGATAGATAGATATGGCGGTCTTCTTTGAGATTCTGTCCACCAAATTCACTCAAATGGGTTTGGTCAGCCCAAGGCTACAAGAGAAGACACTTGCCCAAGGTGCTACGCAGTGGGACTGAACCCTGAACCATGTAGTTCAGAAGCAAGCCTCTTACCACACAACAACGCCGGCGCCCGCATAACACGAATCTTACTAAGGATTCTTGCAGAATACATGATTGCTCTTTTCTGAAGGTCAACAATGCGAGAATCGAACCTAATATCCTTCAGTCTCTTAGGAAGCAGTTTGTGTGTTGTGCCAAGTGCACCAATTACCACAGGAACGTTTGTCAGTTTAGTCTTCGCTTTTCTGTCTAGTCCTGATATATCTCCATTTTCTCAAATTCTTTAGTATCCATTCCGTTATAATATAATATTGCAAAATCTAAAATCTATGATGTTACACAGTCTGTTTCTTTTGTCCTCTATAATCATATCGGTCTTGCTTCAAAAGAGTGATCAATCTTTATGGAAAAATCCTATAATTTTATTGTCCATCGCAGCCTCCGGTTCATGTTCATACCGTATTTTATGCTACACGCAGCTAACGTCCCAATAAATACCTCCCCAAAACAGTCATGCCTGTGCTAATACGCTTTTTGTGCTAGGTTAATGCATCAACTGAAGAGATGGTTAATATTTGTGAATAACGTGTCTCATTTATTTTAACAAGGAAAATGTTGATAGTGACTTCAGCTAACGAACATAACAATCTGTTTCTTACTAAGACACAAACACACACACACAAATGTGTATATATATATATGTGTGTGTGTGTGTGTGTGTGTGTGTGTGTGTGTGTGTGTGTGTGTGTGTGTGTGTGCATGTGTGTGTGTGTGACTATATATCTTCTGTGTGCAGTTACATATACGACGTAGAGCTCAATGTGATTGGTGAAACATACGTAGAAACTAAAATTTATACTGGTGTGTGTGTGTGTTTGTGTGTGTGTAAATATATCTGACTCTGTACATATAGATCTAAATGTATATACCTGTGCTTGTGTATATATCCCGGTTGATGGAAGAGTAACCATTTGCGAGAGTTTCTTGATATTCAGTATTTTTGGCTCTCAGCAACAGTTGTTGCTATCTGAAATTCCAAGTGGCAGAAGCATATTTATCTTATTAGGAATCGGTTCTGTACTTCTACGAAGAATTTGAAGTTAATAAATTTAAAAAGACGTATACACATTCTACGTATAGAACCACACATATGTTCACACACACTCAACTTTATATATCTACATACATAGATACTACATAGATTTACACACACGCACACGCATAGTCACATATACGCTCATATATTCATACACACAATGCTCACGTTACCAATTAAGAAACAATGCACATGATTTAATTTAGCATTTGATTATCCAACAAAGATTTCAAAATTTATTTTGGTAAACATAAAAACACTATCCTGCATACCACCTCCACATCGCTTTTGCCGAGCGTATTCTTAAACTGGTAATTATCATTTCTCGTATAAAAGAATACGCAATAAGACACATACATACACAAACAAATAGAAACACACACAAACAAACATACACACACATATACGCACGTTCTCTCACTCTCAAGCGCGCATCAGCACATACAAATATGCACTAGAAAATGGCAACTACAGCAACAACCGCCATTAAAAGAAAGAGAAAAACAACAATAAAATTGTATATTTCGATAAATAAACTGTATTGAAATTGCTGAGGCTGATTTGAGCGTGATATGTATGTCCGTGTATATACGTGTATACACACACAAATATGTATATATATATATATATATATAATATATATATATATATATATATATATATATATATATATATATATTATATATATATATATATATAATATATATATATATATATATATACATACATATAAATATATATATACACACTTATAAACATATGAAATATATGTGTTTATGCAAGTACGTACGTATGTGTATACACACATGCATATACGTATATGTTTGTATGGATGCATAATCTTATTTTCTGCTTTTATTTTTCGCAAGAGTATTCGTATAGCTTTATGTTTTAAAGATTGATAATAAGATAAGTGAATCTATTTATTGTTCATTGTGGCTCTTCATGTATCTTGCCACCATTACTGCTGTCGTTGCTTCGATTGTAGTTGCTACTGCTGCTGCTGCTGCTGCTGCTGTTGTTGTTGTTGTTGTTGTTTACCATCTTGTATTGATGTGTACCTGTTGTTTTTTCCGACACTAACACACCCATATACCCCACCCACACACATACACCCACAGCCATATTTCTTGATGAGTCTTCATTGTTACTAATGATTTTGGTATGGAGTAGTGCTTCTGCTGGCCTGTCTCCGTCTTTGTTGTCTTCCTCATTGTTGCTGGTGGTGGTGGTGATGATGATGGTGGTGGTGGTGGGGGTAGCGGTGCTGGTGCTGGCGCTGGTGTTATTGATGCTGTGGATTTTGTTTTTTCTTATTTCCAATGATGATGACGATGCTAATGATGCTGATAATAGTGGCAATGATGGTGAAGATAACGATGGTGAGAACGGCTTGAAGAATAACGATAGTGAAGATGATTTGCGATTATCATCTTCATCGTTAATAACTTCATCATGATCATCACCTTAATCAGTATTGGTATTATGCTCATAAACACACACACACACACACACACACACACACACATATACACACACTCACACTCACACACATATTTGTATGTATGATTAAATATAATGTGCGTATATGTGTATAAATAAATGCATGTATGTTTGTATGCAAGTATTTATGCATGTAGGTAATTATATGTTTGTCTGCACGTATCAATGTGTGTGTGTATGTATGTGTGTGTGTCTGTGAGTGCTTGTATGTACCTGTATTTGTAATTATGCGTGTATGATAAGCGTTTGCTTTTATGCATGAAGGTCGTAAACCTATAAATCCAATTTATTTACTGCAAATTAAAATACCAATGTATTATACGATACGTATATACAAATGCTCCTTTCCTTGTCTCTATTTATGTGTATTCGTGTGTGTAAAGAGTGAAAGAGTGAGAGAAGGAGGGGAGAGATTGTCGAAGATTATATACGTTGTAACTGTTTTATACACTGTGTTTTCGATTGATTACAAATTTTGTTGCATATTCAGAAAAATCACTCAATACTATTAACGAAAATTATATAAAGACGCAAAGAGAAAATTTAATTATGTAAACAACATAGTATAATATTAAAATGATATAAAATTTAGATAGCAAGCGTGTAATTCAATATAGTGTAATATCATATAATATAATATGGAATGATATAATATAAGAAGATGTGATAAAGTGATAAATGAATCGAAGAGTCTGCTTGGAAATGGTTGCAAGTGTTAATGGCGCCTGAAGTCACAGTTTGGATAATGGAATATTGATGATTGATATACAAGGGGGAATGAAGTAATGGTGCCTGTCAATTACTTTAAATATGCTTAATAGTGTGTGTGCGTGCGTGTGTGCGTGTGAGAGAGAGAATGGGAGCGGTGAGACAAAGAGTGTGTGTTCTTGTGTAACGTGGAGATACGAGAAATAGAGAGTGAGAGTGTAAAAGAGATACAAAGCTGATCACCTTTGATTCTATTTACTTTCTAATCTTTTCTGTTCTGATTTGATTTTGTCTCTAGATGCTTATACGCACGTGAATGCACACAGACACATGCACACACAGCACATACATACAAACATATAAGCCTACGGGCATGTATGCATGCACGGATGCATACGTACAAGTTGGTAGTAACAAGCAGAAGCGAAGATATTTACTACAAGTAGTAGTTAAGTATAATTAATTAATTTGTCTTAAGTCATAAGCGGGTACTTTCGAGTTTCCTCGTGCTTCATCAGACAGCTTCATCAGAGAGCAACTATAGAGTAAATTTCCACCATAGCAAATTCGTTAGAAAGTTCAACAGCTTATCAGTAGTAAACATTGGTTTCAAATTTTGGCAAAAGGCCAGTAAATTCAGGGGAGACGAGTAAGATGATTACGTCGACCCTAGCGATAATTTATACTTATATCGACCTCGAAAGGATGAAAGGCAAAGTCGACCTTGAAATTTGAATTCAGAACGTAAAGACGGACGAAATACTGCTAAGCATTTTTCCCGGTGTGCTAATGATTTTACCTGCACACTATCTTAAAACCAGTAGTAAATTTTAACAAATCTTTATTTAAAGATACGAAATGTTTAATTATAGTTGGTCTTTCACAGATTTAAATTAACAGTTAATGTCAGATAAGGTATTGTTTACCAAATATTTTCAAAGGGATTTCGGGATCTATAATGACAGAAACTTTAAAAGTCTTTTGAAGTAAATGTTAAAGTAGTATGAAGAGAAATCATTCTCTTCCGTTTTGTCGATTCTATTATTTCAATAAGATGTAATGAAAAATAGGTCATGATCCAACTGTAAGAAAATATGGAATGAAAATGAGTGCTGCATATAAAACAACACATGAACGATACGAACGATAACGAATAGAAAGAAGATGGACAAGAAATTATGATAGCAGGGTAAACACTTGAATTGATCGATGAATTAATAGATGAATTAATCGATGAATATTTGGGGGTGGACGATAATGTGAGATGTAAAATCGAAGAAATGGCTAAAATGCTAAATTCCAGCTGCTACATCGTGTTTTGCAATTTTAGATTTTGTACTTGCCTACTATCTCCGATTAGTATTGGAGGTTTGAAGGAAGTAGATTAGTAGAATCGTTTGAGCGTCTGTTAAAATAGCTTCGGTATTTGAACCGACTCTTTACATTCTGAGTTCAAGTCGAGCTAAGGTCAACTTTGCCTTTCATCCTTTCGGGCTCGATAGAAAAAGTATCAGTCAAGTACTCAGGCTGATTTAATCGACTAAACCCTTCTCATCAAAACTGCTAGCCTTGTACTTAAATAAGACACACTTATTGGTAGTGTTAAATTTCATGCTTCATACTCGCTTTGTTTCTCTTGTAGAATCGTTTTACTTTTACAGGTTCTTCACTTTATTTCTAGTAATATTTTGATCGGAAAGGGTCACGATGCCTATCAGACAGTCCTGTTTCATTTTTGATTATGTTCCTGAATGATTTATCTTGATTTCTTTGTCGGTTTACATAGACGTGTCGCATATAACTATGGTCAAGTAATTATCAGTATAGTATTTGCTACATGTTTAAAAGGTTTTCTTTTTACTGTTTTAACGTCGAAGTGTTGGAATATTGCTTACTGTACGCAACTGCCTATTCTCTCAGATTTAACAAGGATTGGACACCAAGTGGTGTTATTGAGAACTGTCAATTTGTGATGGTTACATACATTGTACTTGACGTCAATAAATTTTCCATTATTTCATTTTTGTCATAGTTTGTGGCTAAGCGTTAGTCTTATAAAACCAGAATTAGTCTCAGAGTTTCTGCGTTTAGCTCAGAGTTTTGTGAGCCATTGTCGGCTTTTACCTTGTTTCACGCCCTCTTTATTGAGTCTTGTGTTTTATTGGCGATGGAGTGGTTTTTCTCTTCATTTTATTTTCTTTAACATATTTTGGAATTCTTTTTGATTTTTTGTATTCTTTAAAATGATTATGTTCTTTTGTTTTGGTCTAAATCATTTTTTCTTCACTATTTCGACTTTTGTACCTCATTGTTTCTTTTCGTATAGAGAATAGTTTTATTTTTAACGTTGTATTTCAGGATGATCTTTTCTATTTTTTTTTTTGCCAAATAAACACCCGCACTATATGTATCTTTCTTCACTCGTTTATTACTGTTCTTATTTTATTATTTTTAACTCATGCCCATTGTCCGGAAATCTTTCGTCACACATCTGTGATCGCTTCAGCAACATTTTTCGTTTTCATGTGTGTTCTTGTTCCACTTACTCTATTCTTTTACGTTTCCGTACTACATTAATCAGCTTCCCTTTACTTGCTTCTAAGTATTTTTGAAGTCCAACTGTCGTTGCACAGTGCATTACATGCTAGTGTGGCGTAGCACTATACCGTGCGGTGTGGTGCGTGAGGTGAATTTATAATGTACTGTGGTGTTGAGTACTTGCTGTCATTATTATTATTACTGGAGCTTAATTCCGCCGAGGTTGACCTTGCCTTTTATCATTTCGGAGTCGATAAAACAGCACCAGTTGAACACTGGGGTCGATTTAATTGACTATCTCCATCCTCCAAAATTTTAGGCCTTGTGCTTAAAGGATTACTACTACTACTACTACTACTACTACTACTACTACTACTACTACTACTACTACTACTACTACTACTACTACTACTACTACTACTACTACTATTATTATTATTATTATTATTATTATTATTATATGAAACCTGCTTATTTTGCTGGGTATGATGGAAAGGGTCAGCTTTCCACAGACAGTAGACTAAGGTGTCAATTGTTTACTGGTCATTATTGTTGTTGTTGTTGTTGTTGCTGTTGTTGCTGTTGTTGCTTTTGCAATTATTGTTACTACTTTGCGTTGAAAAGCAGTGTAGGTATAGCATTGGACTAAATTCCAAGCTTGCCTTAGCCTGTTATTGTTCGAGGTCAATAAACTAAAATTTCAATCCAGTTTGAAATTGATGAGGTCTTCCTAAAATGCTGGTAGTAGCAGTGGTGGGGATAATGATGAGGAGGAGGAGAAGAAGGTGTGAAAGCAGGAAGAGGGAACGATGAAGGAAACGGACAATGTTCATTTCTTTACTGACGAGGTGGAAATGAAGATGACCACGCCTATACATGTATGTGTGAGAGTACATGTATGTGTGAATCTATGCCTAATTGTGTGTGCGCGCCCGTGTGCGTGTGTGCGTGTGTGTGTGTGTGTGTGTGTGTTGTGTGTGTGTGTGCGTCCATATTATTCTGCGTGTATGTGTATGTACGTGTAATTGTGTCTGTGTGATTATGAGCTTATATTTGTGTCTGATTATGGTTTATGCACACAGAGAGCTGGATAGTAAAGAAGACATAGATCAGACAGACAGACAGACAGACAGGCAGACAGGCAGACAGGCAGAAAGACAGACAGACAGGCAGACAGGCAGACAGGCAGACAGACAGACAGATAGATAGATAGATAGATAGATAGATAGATAGATAGATAGATAGATAGATAGATAGATAGATCTAATAAATGGATAGATTGCTAAATAGATGGATGGGGAAAGAGGGCATAAGAGGACAGGATATTGAAGAAATGGTTTCCATTATTGTTATAATTTTGTTTATTGTTTTCATTGCATACATTATTGGAGGGCTTTTTTAAAAATATATTTGTTAAAATTATTTACTGTGCCCTGTTTTTGTTTATTATTCTACGATTAACTCAAATAAATAATGTCATACAGAAGTTTTAATGACAAAGCAGATGTGTATATGTGTCTATTGGTTATTTCTGTGTGTATGTGTGTGAGAGAGAGGAGGGAAGGAGAGGTGCGAGGGAAGGAGGGATGGAGAGAGTGCGGGTCATGCAACTATCATCACTACTACTATCGACATTATCACGAAAATTACTTTCCATTCCCCCCCCACCACTACTACTACTACTGCTGCTGATAATGATAATGATGACGTTGTTACTACTACTACTACTACTATTACTACTACTACTCATGATGATGATGATGATGATGCTGTTACTACTACTACTACTACTACTACTACTACTAGTGCTACTGTTGCTACTACTACTACTACCACCATCACAGTCTTGTGAATCAGCACCACCTCCAACACTACCACAAGCTTCGCTACCAATACCATTCTGCACTGCCAACATCCATCCCCCACCCCAATATTCCTCCAACACCACCAACACAAATTCCACCAAATCCCTTTCACCACCACAAGCTACCAATACATCAAGACCACTACCAATACCACCACCACCACCACCACCACCACCATCACCAATACTCGCCACGCTTCATACCGCCCAGCCACTCACATCTGTTTACTTTTCTAAGTGTTATATCAATGGTTCATTTTATTTTTAGATTCAGTACAGTATCGGTAATAGTGGTGGTGGTGATGGTGTTGATGGTGTTGATGGTGGTGGTGGTTGGATCAAGATTGACATGTGTGAGTAGGTTGGGTACAAAGAACTCTGATGATGGGGTGGGTCCGGGTTTGTTAGAGTAATAGTGGTAGTAGAGAAGGTAAAGAGATAGAAGGGGAGAGGTGGCGAGAGGCAGTAAGGTGTTATAGGGTTTTAGGGTTTAGCTCGTGCGTATATATTTGTGCATGTATGTGTGTGTATATGATTGTGTGTGTCTGTAAATATATGTGTGTGAGTGTGTGTAAGTGTGTGTGTGTATATGTAATATGTATTTGTGTTTGTGTGTGTTTCCATATTTGCACATGTATATGTCTTTATTGGAATGAATTTATGTATATGCATATGTGTGTGTGTGTGTGTGTGTGTGCGTATGTGTGTGCATGAATGTATGTATGTTTTGTGAATGATTTGTGGATAGGTGGAATGATTTATAATGGTATTAAGCATGACAGGTGATTGCGTGTATACGACCGTGTATATATATAGCGGTGCACATTTATTTTGTGTGTGTGTGTGGTGTGCATGCCTACGAAAACGGTTAAATGTGTAGGCAGGAGATGCTCCCATGGGAATCAAAAGACTATACATACGCGCAAACACACACATACGCACACACACATATCCGTATAGATGAACACAGCCATACACACACATATACATGTGTGTGTATACGTCTATTTCTTCACTCACCCTATCGCTCATAAGCACATATAGAAACACACAGATACGCTCTCTCACACACAAAAATGCAGTTTTACTTTAAATTTTAATCCATTTTATTCGCATCATTTTCTTAAATTTTACGTTGATGAGAAAACAAGGAGTTGAGTGGGTCTCGTTAAAAAAAAAGCTGGATGAAAATTGATACTTCCACACCACAACGCTCTACACCACCCCGTTTCGTTTTTCAGGGCTCCACTTCACATCACATTACTCTAGCACCACAGCATAATGCTGCACCGCCACCGTATGTTTTATCTCAAAAGCCATACATAAACTAAACCCTGTGTCACGGCAGGATTTCACATATGTAATATAGTTGAAGAAAGAACTATTGATTAATTAATATAATAAAATAAAATGTATATAAATGGGAGTGCATCCTTTATTTAAGACCTTTTGGAGAAAGCAACCATATTCATCGCTTTCACGGGTTAGCTTTGAAGACAAAATCCATTATAACTGCAGCGTCTTCATTTTCCATAAATTTAGATTAGCTGGAGTTGTTAGTTATCTCTTTTGCACGTCTACTTCAGATTTTCACCAAGCCTAGAGAGCAACTTTGTTTTCTGACTGGAAGCGTAATTTCAGTTAACCAAAGTTTTTCATCTCACTTTATTGTATACAGACCTTACAGTATGTGAATTTTGCATGAAAAACACACCTCAACGCTCTCTCAGTTGCATTGTTCAGAATTCGTATTGTACGAGTTAATAACAGAGAAAAAACATGGTCTGCTCAAGTGTCAAGAATCAGTAGCGAAATTTCTCTCAAATATGATACTTATATTTTAAAACATAAGATCTACTTCGAATAATGTAATCTTAGACACATCATGACTGGAAAAAAAAAGGGAGGTCGAATGGCTCGATCAAAGTTCTCGAGGGTTAAATAAAAACAATTAAACAAGGACCAGTCGGGTACTCAGTTCGACGAAGCCGTGCCAAAATCTGGAACCCTCATAAAAACATGAACGGAGGGGGCGCGCTGGCAGAATGGTCAGCGCATCAGACAATATGCTTAGCAGCATTTCTTACAACGTTTTACTTTCCCCGATCAAATGCTACCAAGGTAAACTTTGGGATTGATAAAACAAGTCCCTGTTGAGCATTAGAGTCGATGTAACCCACTAACTCTCATTCAAATTGGTGACCCTGTGCCAAAGTTTGAAACGTTGTAGAACGGTGAGCTGAGAGAATCGTTATCACGCCGGACAAAATCCTTAACGGTACTTCTTTCGGCTTATTAAGTTCAAATGCCGTCGAGGTCGATATTTCCTTTGGTCATTTCGAAGTTGATAAAATAAGTATCAATTATGCACTGGGTCGATGTAAACGACGTCTTCCACTGAAGATTTTTGACATTTGCCTAAATTAGAAAGAATTATAGAAACTGAAACGAGAGGTGGTTAGCTGAATCGGTAAAACTAAGAATAGTAAGATTCCTAACGGCACCAACAAATTGAAGTATAGCTATTTACTTTACTCTCTTCCAGAACGGAGGGGGATGAAAGTCAAATATGTCTAGAACAATGATGCACTTAGTTCTACATTCAAATATTTTTCAACACTTCACTATTTTAATGAAGTCTTATTTTAAGATTCATCCATTAATAAATAAGTAATGTATCCGAACTAAGAACTGTGCTGTAGGATATGTTTCGTCTAATTTATATATGAAAAACCAAAATCAACACCTGTGGTATGAAATACAGCATTGCAATTAATTTCTGTAACGTGTATGTACACAGTTACACATGCAGGCATAGACGCGAGCATACTTATATAAGCAATACATATGTATATATATATCTGTGTGTGTGTGTGTGTGTGCGTAGGATACAAATACACTCATCGACACACACACACACAGGCACACACACACAGAGACACACACGCACACACATATATATATATTCATATATTAATTTTATTTCAAGTGTAAATTCATACACGTGTAAATATACATAGATACACACACATATACACATATATGTATATATATATATATATATTATATATATATATATATATATATATATATATATATATATATAATATTATATATACTTGGAAATGGATAATATAAATAATGTATATATACATACATATATGTGTGTACACACACACAATCACACACACACAATCATACACACACACACACATATATATATATATATATGTATATATATATATATGTATATATATATATAATATATATATATATATAATATATATATATATATATATATATATATATATATATATATATGTATGTATATATATATATGCATATGTGAGTACAGGACTTCACCAACTGTGTAAACAACATGAAGTACGAAAACAGATGAGTTAAAGACGCAAACAACGAGAGGGAAATGGAAAGCAGGACAAATAACACGAAGAACGACCCGTCATCAGTTGTCGGCTGCCTCTCTACTCTTCATTTCGAGCATTCAACGACAATTCGAGTCTTCGAAGACAGTTGCACTCATAAATTCCCAAATAAAATTTTGAATTTATGGAGGGTCAAAGTTGGGAACAAAAACAAGATACTGGAGACATACAAGGAAACCGAACGAAAACAAATATGGAGGGTCGTTAGACCAGAACGAGAGGAGAATATTGAACGCTGGGAAAAATATTTTCGTTGAAAAGAGAAATGATAGAAGACGTAGAAGACGTCCTGTTCTTAGAACGTCGTTCAGGAAAAGAAAGATGATCTTGTGAGGAAAAGAAAGATGGACGATGGCCACGTGTGAGCAACGAGAGAGAGAGAGAGAAAAAAAAAGAGAAGGAGTGAGAGAGAGTGACAGATAGAAGATGGTGAAGGGTAGACAATGGAATTAGAGAAGGATGAGAGAGAAGACGGTATAGAGTAGAGTCGCATCAAAAAAGTAAAGATAAATTTAGTTCGAATTTGAAGTTTATCTGTTTGTTTTGAAATAAAACCATTATTTAAGAGAGATTATTTCTCAAACTTCGCGCAGGAATCGAAAATCGTCCCAGAATAATATTTGAATGAATAAAAAATACCGATATGCGAAGACCTATATATGTAAAACAAAGGAAGAGTGCTGAAACACTGATACTTGTAGGAGAGTGGTAGAAGTGGAGTGTTAGTGTGAGCTACAGAAATACTGTTCTCTTTCTACTTGAGCTCTTTTAATTGCACGCTCTTTCTTCTACTCACACTTTCCTTATCTGTTGCACTCTAATTCATCTCACAACAAACACACACACGCACACACACACACACACACACACCTTTTCATTAATTTCTCTCAGATCTCAACGTGTAAGTAGCATATGTAATCGACCCAATGATCAAACAGATAGAGAAAAAGCAAATCCGAATCAATATCCTAATACATACAAATGCTGGGAGTTCTTATATTTCAAAATTTGAATTCAATTGCCTATATAACAACCTACCTACCTACCTACCTACCTACCTCACTACATACATACCTGTCTATATATATATATATATTATATATATATATATATATGCATATATGCATATATATATGCATATATATATATACATATATATATATATATATATATATATATATATATATTATATATATATATATATATTATATATATATATATATATATGCATATATGCATATATGTATATATGCATATATATATATACACACATGGTGGTTGTCTATTCCTTATGCAGAGTTTGAACGCCTCCTGTACCTACACCTTTCCTTAGCACTGTGCTGGCATCTGATGTGGCTTTTTAAACCAGATAATGTTCCGGAAAGACACCCACATAGATTTCACCTGCGATTTGGTCCACCAAGAGCTATAGATACATACACACACATACAGACACCCACACCCACACACATATATACATACACATATAGATAGATAGATACATACATATATATATATATATATATATATATATACACACACACATATATATATATATATACATACATACATAAATACATAAATATATACACACACTCACACACATATATGGTCCAAAAATATACTAAAAACAAAGTCATGTGAAAGAAGAGTACACTCAAACAAGCATACACACACGCACACGCACACACACACACACACGCGCGCATCTATAACTCTTGTAGCACATACTGTGTTGAATAATCATTCTCTTAAATAAGAAAAAATTAGACCGCGGTTACACGGTTACAATGCACACACATGTTTGTTCTTAATTATGTGTGTGTGGTGTATGTAGAAGTAATATCATAAATCTGTTTAATGTTTCCTTCTGTAGAAAGCTTGGTTTTGTAAAAATAAATTATTAATGAAATGTACCAGACAGCATGTTTGTTCCGTTCAAAGAAACATATCTGAGTGTATGTGCCACTGTGTGTATGTATGTGTTGGTGTGTGTGTTTTTGTACCTATACGTGTATGTGTATACACGCACACACACATAGATACGCATATACAGAGAAATAGAGAGAAGTAGAGTGAGAGAGCGGGAGAATCGTATGGAGATTCCCCTGCAGTCATGTTCTGGGTCTAGGTCTGATTCCACGCGGGCAACTTAAGCTCATCGTTTTGGCTTCGGATTGACAAATGCATTCTGAGTCGAATTCGGTAACAAGAACCTGGCTTATAGTGTAAAGTTTATCCCAAGACACGAATTGAAGTCCGCAGATCAATCTCTTTAATAGACTAAGTTAGCCTTGTGAGCGTTCTACAAACATAGACAAACATAGATATATACATATATTTCTAAGAATTTTTTGCATAATAAGATAAAAAAAAACCATGGCTGTATAGATATTAGAGCATTTATAGATAGAAGGTCTTACAGCTGTTTCTAGGATATTAATTAATAATATCGCTTCATCTATACACCCTGGGTTTTTTTGTCTTATTACACGCTGACATAGAACCAACGTTGAACCCTTTATTCGCAATGTTACCGAATCTGGAACTTAACTATGGTCTGTCTACAGCACTTATTCAGCATAAATGACACCTTTGGTTCTCAATAACACCATTATCTCTTATAACTTCAACTACATTTATATATATATATATATATATATATATATATATATATATATTATATATATATATATATATATATATATATATACACAATGGATTACTTTCAGTTTCCGTTTACCAATTCCACTCATAAGGCTTTGTTTGGCCCGAGGCTATAGAAGACACTTATTGAAGGTGCCACGCAGTGAGACTAAACTTGGAGCCATGTGGTCGGGATGCAAGCTTCTTTCCACACAGCCACGCCTGCATGTATCTATACATACACACACATATATACATGTGTGTGTGTGTACGTATAATTATGCAAGTGTACAACAACGCAATAGAACTGTGTGAATTGCCGTGCCAGTTGAATGTATACGTTTACGTGTACCTAGAGCACTGAATGCATTATATAGTTTTATATTTCGTTCATCTTGGTTGCGAATCCAAGTAGTAGTTTTTATTATTCGCCTGTTTTTAAACCCACCTTTATTTAGTAGTATGTTGCATAAAATAATGTAGCAAATGTTAGATTTTATGCTTAGTCAAAATAATAATAATAATAATAATAATAATAATAATAATGATATATTCATATATATATATATATATATATATAATATATAATATATATATATATTATATATATTATATATATATATATATATATATATATATATATAACCTACAAAACATTCTTCAATTTTAAGGCCATAAGTTTATTCCCCATTGAATAGTTAATAAATAAACGAAAAAATGTTTCAAGAATGATTCAGATATCCACCATATTGGGTATGCAATTACTCACAAAATCTGTATTTGGCTGTCCGTGTATGTGTGTAAGCGTGTTTATGTATGCAAATGTTTGTTCGTTTAAATTTTGTTTTCTTATTTATTTCTGGTGTGTGGTGCTGGGGCGGTCGTTGTGTTTTTGTCTTCAGATTCGTTTGAATATTTGAGGTTTATCTTTTATTTATTCACATTTCAATTTCAGTTTACTAGAATTTCAACTGATTGTTTTCGTCTGCCAGATTTGATATTAGCTTTCGGTCAATTATAGAATATTGGTAAATGGATCTGGCGGGAAAGCTATGTGAAATGAAATATTTGGGGAAAAATAAAGTATACAGCAAAGAAATAAAGGAATTAAGAGAGCAGTTTGAAAATAAATTTTACAAGCAACTCATAAAATGAAGAATGATAGGAAGATAAATGGATAAATACACAGATAGATAGATAAATATATATATATATATATATATATGTAAATGTAAAAAAATACAAACTGGGACAAGAACGTGAAATGCATGTACATACATATATGTACATATATATATATATATATATATATTATATAATATATATATATATATATATATATATATATATATATATATATATATATATATATATATATATACACATACGCACACACATATACACATCACATACATACAAAGACACATATGGAGAAAGAGAGTGGGAGAAATGCTGATTGAAAGACAGAGAAATAAAAAGACCGATAGATAAATATAATAGAAAGACAGATGGGTATGTGAATTTGATATTCACTTTATAAAGTAGAATTATCGAATGTTCATTAACAGATAAATGTATTTAACTATATCTATGACTCTCTTTCTCCCACCCAACTCTCTCTCCCCTCTCTGCCCCCCCCTCTCTCTCTCTCTCTCTCTCTCTCTCTCTCTCTCCTCCTTTAGTTCACCGTCTTTTTACGCATTCTTTTCCTTTCTTTACTACATGATTTTTCACTCCTTTTGATCCTCGTTTCCTTTGATTGTGCATAAATTTGTACATATTGAAACTAGGACATAAATACGCATAAAAGCATAATAATTGACATCATCCACTCTCAAAACTCACCAAACTTATCTCGAGGTAATGTTGAGTTTTAAATTAAGAAAAGCATTACTATGCATGCTGACATTCCTATCTATCTATCTATCTATCTATCTATCTATCTATCTATCTATCTATCTATCTATCTATCTATCTATCTATCTATCTATCTATCTATCTATCTATCTATCTATCTATCTATCTGTCTACCTGTCTATCTATTTATCTCACTGGTGTGTGTGTGTGTGTGTATAGTTTGACAAATAGATTATTTGTGTGTGTAAGTGCATGTGCATGTGCACATTTGCATGTTTGTGTGTGCGCTGTATATGGTGTTTCTCAACATCTGACGTTGCTCTCCTCGCCCATACACGAAAACCTGAAGTAATGTGATGCTGATTTAAACTTCTATTAGATATTTTTGCTGTAAATATGCATAAACTTAGATGTGTATATATATATATATATGCATACATATGTATGTTGATATTTAAGCGTACTTATTTACTCCTGTTCCAGCTAACTTTTCATACAAGCTAACACACACAAGTTCACATATACGATGGGGTGTTGAAAAGTTCCTCGTTTCATGTAAAAGAAAATACAGGAGGGTCAGTTAGTTATGATTTTATTCAACATATTCCCCTCTCAGATTCACTCATTATTGCATCGGTCCTTCAGTTTTTCTAAACACTGAAGGTTGGGCTTCCAGACTGGCCTTTTGCGATACCCTTAAAGCCAGGAACTTTTCACCGCGCCCTCGTATAGTTCAAAGAATGCGAACAGCTAAACAGTTGCTCGAAGCCACCACCTTCCTCATGTTCACCACCATCACCGTTATCATCACCACAAGCACCCCAACACGACGGTCTGTTTCAAAACCATCACTACCATTACCGCTATTGGCTTTCCTATTTTGGAGTTTTCAACCGATGTATATATAATGTATTAAGGAGAAATATGGTGGTTGTAACTCATATAATAAACAATCCTCGTTCATTGGCTCTGCTAGAAATAGTGGTAAAAGTTCTTAAAAATCCTGCTCCACACTCTTAAAAAAGGAAAGAGGACAATGCTTTAGGTAAAGGAAACTGCACGTACGATATATAGCTTAGAAGCAGCGCTACGGATGTGGCATCACACACGCGCTTGAGACATGGCCGCCCTCACGCACTTCTCATGAGGAATTCCGGAAGGAGCTTCTTGAGACCACTACAGCGACGCTTCCGAAAAAAAAACCGTTGGAAAACCGATTCCTAGGGATATCTGAAGAAGGAATTTTTATACTCCGAAATATTGCATCAGACTAGGGATAATTACATTATAACAGTTATTGTAGTCCATTGTTGTTATTATAGTGCATTGTTGTGCTATCCAAGACACACTATTTTTTACAAACAATACACAATGCTTCAAGCGAACTACAATACTCTCCTAATTTTAGTTATGTTTAAACTGAAGCATATATTATGATAGGATGGTCATGAATGCCACACTTTTAATCATATCTCTTCTGAATCGGAACAAATCTGCGTTAAGTAATTAATTATAATGAGTAAAACTCGACTAAGAATTGAAAACGTAGTATCACAAGTTCACTGAGTGCTGTAATCTTCTATTTTTAAAAGCAATTTATTATTACTGCTATCTACTTCTCTTCACTTTGGAATTGACGCTTCTATATCTTTTTTCAATATTATCGCGTGGCTACTCCATAAAAATTGATAATTACATTTAGTCTCTTCTCAACACATAGGTTTCTGTTTAAATGTCAATTGTATAAAAGTAGAGATTTTTACTGATATTGAAATACACACTTTTGCTGTAATTCTATGGCAGATTAGCTATCAATGTTTACATACACTTATATATACATATATATGCATACGTGTGTGTGTGTGTGTGTGTGTGTGTGTGTGTGTGTGTGTGTGTGTGTTTGTGTTTGTTTGTGTGTGCATGTGTCTGTGAGTGTGTGTGTTCATTTATATATGTGTGTGGGGATATATATATAACTACGTACATTCTCACACATATATACAAGCATTCAAGCATGCTTTTAGCTCATCTCTCTTCCTTAACCCTCTCTTCCTTTTTCTCTCTCTCTATCTATCTATCTATCTACCTATCTATATATGATGTGTATATAAATGTTTTCATTATATATATATATATATATATATATATATATATATATATATATATATATATATATATATATATATATAAAACCTATATTATGATATTATATAATACAAATATGAGAATAAATATGTGTGTATGTATCTATGTGTGTGTGTATCTATGTGTGCGTGTTTGAGTGTGGAGTGTGTGTGTACGTATATGCATAAGTAACCGTTTATGTATATAGTATATAAACTTATATGCATACAAGAAAGTATATGAGCGTATTTGTGTTGCGGGGTGGGGAACCAAATAGCGAACATGACTAAAATGTACGTTATTTACATTATTTACATTCGACGGATATTTGTCCTCATCTTTGTTGTTAACACAACGTTTCGGCTGATACACCCTCCAGGCTTCTTCAGGTGAGTTCGGGCTACTAACCCCAAGATTCCGAGTTCAATTCCAAGCAGTTACCTGAACAATAACAATGACTGAAATGGTTCAGTATTACAATTATATTGCAGTTTCAGTTTGCGATTCTTCAGAAATTCTTAATGGACAATCTTATTCATATTTTTCTGCTTCTCCATACTTTTTGCATTGAGTACTTTTATAGATGTTGTGGTTTGCTTGCACATTCATACAATGTCTCAGTACATATATACTTACACACACGCACAGACACACACACACATGCAAACGCACACATGTGTACATACAATCACATAAACACATGTAGATATAAATATAGCTTTTTTTCTGTCTTCATACAACATGATCGCTTTTAATTCGTAACAAAATAACCATATTTTGTGTAATCCTGTTCTTGTGTGTTTGCTACATTTGTTTATCTGTGTTTTCAAAATGGCTGCTTTATATCCAGTTTAATCGTATATTTTGATCGACAAGAGATGTTATATAACTAGAAATAGTAAATAGCATAAAACATACATAAATAAATATATAATGTGATAAACATATTTTTTAAAGCAACAACAACTTGAGATTTTGAAATAAAAATTCTCTCGTTGAAAAAAATACTGTAATTTTATTTTATCTGTTCATTCGTTTATTTATTGTTCTTTGTAATTTTCATCTCATTCTAATTTTTATTTTAAATTATCTATTGTATTTTTTGGTGTCTCTCTTGTCGCAACTATCAAATAATCAATATGAGCAATGAAATAGAACAACATATAGTTGTTTGTTATTTTCAGAAAATATATTTAAGACAACATTATAAAACATAGCCCACAAAAAAATAACAGGCAAACAACAAAAAAACAGATTTTTACTATTTATATTTTATTTTTTATTTTCTTCAACTTACTGCATTACATGTATCAAAACGAAAATTCAAGCTCTCAGAATCTATAGGACTTCAGTGAGCGGGAATCATAATATCTTTCGTAGTTTATTTGCTTTTTACATATTTGATAGCGTATATTATAGAACAACATTAATATTTTATATCTTTCTAAAATTGTGACAACATTCAGAGCAGGGTCGGCAAATTGTTAAGATTACTGGCGGAGCACGTCTAAGTTTCTATCCGACCTCCGGGTTGATAATATGACTCCTGTTATCGGAGACTGGTGATATTGGATCAGCTAATATCATAGCATTAGAAAAAGAAAAAAACAACGTTCGATACAAACATTGTCATACTTCTCTGAAATATGACGTCATTTCAGGCTGATGTTGATATATTGTCAGATTGGCAGTTGACAAAAAAAAAAAAAAAAAAAAACAATGGTTCGCGTGAGATCTCTAAATAATACTTCGTATGTACTAATTGCAGTCATTAGGTTGTGTGATCTTACTGGGGCAACTAATAGCATGTTAATATAAGTCATAAAATGGTGGAGATGCTAAAAATAGTAGACTATGGCACTTCCTTTAAAACATCGATACTGTTTTCAGTTAGTAAGTATATCTTGCGTTGTCGTTTATTATTAACTCTGGTTGAGGTCAACGAGGAGCCCTCAACCTCTTCTTCAAGGTCTACATTGCACAGTCATTATTTTTCTAAAATGGCAGAATGTGAGTTGATGGAAATTTACTTGATATTTTTGCTAGTAGGTTATGTTGTTGGTAATAGTTAAGAAAGAGGCTAATAGCTATTCCTTTACACTGTTAGCTCTGTTTTATATAGCAGTAAGTCTACGTTGACGGAGGTCCGTCTCTCTTTCTTTCTCTCTCTCTCTCTCTCTCTCTCTCTCTCTCTCTCTCTCTCAGCTATGGCTGCAAAATAGTTTCATTGAATACATCAAGTTTATGGACAATTTCGTAATTATTTTTACAATTCTGCGTTACATTTTTCGGTGCGACAATCTATCCCCGTTACTGAGATCGATTTATTAAACCATAAAACAAAATTTCATCACTTTTCATTTGCTGATATGAAGCACGCTCTCTAGGACTACGAGAGACTGCTATCATTATACTATTATCATATGACTTGATTACTGGTTTCTGGTTACAGTCATTGGAATGAGTCCATGCCTAGCCACCTCCTTCAAATATTTGGTTGACTATATCTTCCGTATTGTTTCAATTTGGTCCTTTTTTTTTATCCCCAGTTGTCATTATATTGTGGCATATCAAGAGTCACAACATAATCAATACCTCGCTCTTCACCTGCTGATATCAAACATGGAAAATCTGAGGCACTCATGCTTCATGCGTCTCATTATGTATTTTAGTATGGTGCACCGAATATCTTTGACTCTGGAAATTTCGAGTTTCTCTATCATTTCTCTCTCCCTATGATTCTTTCAATTTCGCTTTTTCTTTTTTTTTTCAATCAAATAATTATAATTTATTTAATACGAGGAGGTGCTGAAAAGTTCCTGACTTTGGGTGAAAGGAAATATAGGAGGATGAATTAATTATGATTTTATTCAATATATTCCCCACTCAGATTCACATTTATTGCAACTGTCCTTCAGTTTTTCTAAGCCCGATAAAAGAACTCAGAAAGCTAGGCTTCCAACCAGGCCTTTCGCGATACCCTTAAAGGCAGGAACTTTTCAGCACCCATCATATATGATATGGTTTAATTAGTACTTTGTTTGTCATATAACCCCTTTAGCGGTGTGGCGCGATTTACGTTGAGCCCCACTACTAGAGAAAAAAGCCCATCTTTGATCTGTTAAATACAATTATTTCTTTCTCTTACAGGTACACCTGTCAACAGAATACCAATTATGGCAAAGCAAACGTTGGATCTATACGAATTATTTCGATTGGTTGTATCAAAAGGAGGGCTCGTTGAAGTTATAAACAAAAAATTATGGAGAGAGATTACAAAAGGGTTAAATTTGCCTTCGTCCATAACAAGTGCAGCGTTCACATTGAGAACACAGTGAGTGATTTAAAATCTTAACTCCATATCCCTATCGTTTTCACTGACCCTGTCTCTGACCATCATCCTGTTTCTGCCTTTCTGCTTTCACTCTCTAACTCTATGTTGCTGTGGCGAGCTCTCTCTGTCGCCATTCTCTTCACCATCTCTCTCCCTACTAATTCTTTGTTTGCCTTATATCACTTACTTTTTATACTAAGAAAACCAATACGTCCATAGGCACGCTGCCCGAAAGATATCTCGCTGGAGGCGAACTTTTTATCATTATGTGGTAATGGTTTTAACCTCAAATGATGTTTTCGCATACTAGTCATCACATTTAAACACAGACTTTATTCAAAACATATCTATCTATCTATCTATCTATCTATCTATCTATCTATCTATCTATCTATCTATCTATCTCTCTCTCTCTCTCTCTCTCTCTCTCTCTAGATATATATATATATATATATATATATATATATATATATATATAACCCTGTGTGGCTAATAAAGAAACATATCTATCTATCTGTATATATATATATATATCTATATATATAATATATATATATATATACGAATTGGACAGCCATGAAACGATCGTAGTGTTTTACTCATTATCGTTTTTAATAATTTTTATATATATTTAAAATAATATAAATTAATTAATCTTATGTATTGGCTTAAATTTTTCATCGTATGATTTGCCTAATAGTGGTTTTATCTCTAATTTAATATAATATAATATTTTACTATAAAATTGGATTCAATCCTAAATCTGATTTTTCCCCGTAAGTTTGGATTTATTCCCTAATATTTTATTATATATATATATATATATATAATATATATATATATATATATATATTAGCTCAGAAGTTGTCCGTCGGTTATACTAGTCTTCAAGGAAATATTGTCTTTGAAAATAACCAGAAATTGATATAGGAAATGGATTCATGATTGGCCAAATTTATTTCATGTGATAAGAAGCGTAAAGGCAAGAACAACAAACCGAAGCTATTTTCATTTCACTGAAGTTGCTTAAGTGAAGAAATGTATGTGCGACACTTTTACTCACGTAGTCGTTGAAATGTTGATTGCGCGCGCGCGTGTGTGTTCTGAAAAGATTGGATTCCACAGTTCTTATTGGCAAAAACAGTAGACGTCAAGATTGAACGATTCAAAATATTTTAATTTTAGTTGTTTTTGTTCTGAATTTTTAGAATCAGAGGGGGCAACACAGTCTTTCATAAAATATTTACAAAATAGTCATAAATTATACAATATTGAAAGTGACCGCGTCTGTGCTCCTTGTTGATAAAAATGCACTTTGCATCAATTTTGAAGAAATCAAAGTATAATTAATTCACACACATACACACGCAAGTACATTCGCTCCTTAACTTCCCCACTCGCACACATGAGAAAAACTTTCCTAAATTGCGATTCTATCTATGCATATTTGTACAAATATCTATGTGTGTGTATGTGATTTTGTGCGCACGCTGTTTGTTGTATGTATATAAATCTACGTATAAATACCAATGACAAATATTTATTTCAAATATATTTTGTTGCTGATTTTCGTAATTAAAAAATATTTTCTGTCCAAAATAAGTTAACAATGAAGACAAAAAACTAAAATTATCTATAAATATAAGTAAGATTATAAAGACTATACATAAAAATCTCCATTAAATACTGAGTTTATTTAAATAAAATTCACGTGTATTTCATGGAATTATACTTCATTTCTGTATTATCTAGAGACTGTAGAAATACAACTAGTACAATGCTTTAATACCGAATTCTATTCTCTAATATTTATGCATTTATTCATGTTATATATCAACACCACACACACACACACACACACACGCATACGTAGACACACATATATATTAATATACCAACTAATAAAGGAACATATAATTGAATACAAAGTATATGAAATAAATCTCTTTGTGTATGCACTTTCACATATGTATACACATTCAAATATGTGCGTGTATTCATGTACGTATATATGTGTATATATATTTATATATATACATATATCAACACACACATACACTCACACGCGCAGACATATTCACTTATGCATATAATTTGTATATATATATAAATGGAAAGTGATTAGATTGAATAAAATATACAGAAAATAAATGTTTGAAATTTAGGAAAAAATTACTGTAAAATATATAAAAGGAATTTACATAAAATTAAAATTCAAAATATTCAAAATATATCTATTTATCAATCTATCCAATTCTTTCCATTGCACGCCCCTCCCTCTCCTCTATCTTTTACTTATTTATCAATCTAATTATTTCCTTCTATGTGTATATATATATATATATATATATATATATATATATATATATATATATATATATATATATATATATATATATATATATATATATATATATATTATATATATATATATATATGCGTATGTGTGTGTTGATATGTTCAAATTTATGCACATACATATATAAACATACGTATACTTAGAAATTCTAACTTGTTAATACCTACCTACTATATATATACATATATATATATATAAAATTCAACTCTTTCAAATTAAATCTGGCACGACTTTTAACTGCAATACATCTGTCTTGTAATTTAATTTAATCAACTTACGTAGATATACGTTCATTTCATTTTTACCTTAGTGTGTTTTGAGATTTTGTTCCTGCAGTCAGTTGATTATGATTTTCTAATTTTGTATTTTCATCTATATAAATTGATATGTCAATTCGATGAGAGGGCAAGACGTATCGATGCATTTTATATGCAAATAACTATATACTACTGCTCAGTCCCAAAACTGACAACTAGAAATATATATATATATATTTATATCATACAATATCGGTCAACTTACTATAGAATATCCGTTTCAAATCATGATGCTACCTCTTTATTTTATCTCTGAGCTCTAAGATCCCTTACCCTTCAATGTACGCATAGCTCATATCTAACATAGTTCTTTTGTCACTGATGTACACTACATATTATAGTACAACTTTGTAATTAGTAATTACTGTAGATTAGTGAAGGATAAAAAGAAATTAATTCGTGAAGAGTAGCCTTCCTGGCTTCATCCAAGAACTGAAATGTGCTGCAGTGCAAGTTACTATTGTATGTTTTGTGATTTATAGCTTTGCAGAAGAAGCGATACTAAATCACCGATCCAGGTATGTGAAACCGTATCGATTTTCGAGTGCGTCCCTAGTACTCCGTATTTATTATCTCAATCGAAAGCTTTCTAAGTACGCTATTAAAAGTACTTTTTTTACAATGGGAATGTGAGAACGCCGTTAATACAAAAATATTCTCCAGTAATGCATAGACGAGGTAATAATTTTACATGGCAGTAAAATTAGTTCATAAAATTTTTGAATGAAAATACATGTGATGGTAATGAAAAAAAACGATAATTATGAAACACTGTAAATGAGCTTACAATAAAGGAGCCAATACAATGAAATTAAATGAGATGATAATAAAAGTACCGATAAAAACGTTTAATTAAGGAAAACTGACAGAATTAGGAAAAGGTAATTGTAAAAATCTTAATTTAATGTGGTTTGTAAGAAAACAATCGGGTAAAAATTTATTCCACAGTTCAGCTGTTATGGGAAAAATGGTTTTGTGCGCAGAAATTTGAGCGTTCATAAGTTATCCAGGAAACAGTAATGCGATTCGCTAAATTTGGTATTCCGAGTTCTGCTACGAAATTTTCGGACTGGCAGGACTTGTATTGATTGATGCACACACAAATATCTTTTATACTAGTACAGAAGAAAAGAGTCAGACTTGCGACATTCTGTCAATGATAGAGTGGTTGGAGTGATGGAGTGAACACCAAGATTGCCGACTACGCGTTTGAATCTGCATTTTGTCGCAAGTAAACAGCACACTTTTGAAGGAACCTACTTAAATGAGAGAGGAGGATTCCATTTTGGAGACATATCCAGTTCTTAGAGAGATACAATAATGCATCAGGTGAAAACATTTTTGAGAGGTCAGCCAACCCCACTATTCTAATCATCACTCAGGCAACAGACGTAATATTTGAGTTTCAGTAAAAATCAGGAGCGAATTCAAAACCGAACCTATTCAAACAAGGAAATGTTTTTATTCTCTGTTACAACACTGCCAGAGCTGTTGAGTTTATAAAGTAATTCTCTATACCATAGCTTGTCAAAGGTGTATAAAGCAAAGTTAACACAAGTATCGAAACTGATATTCATTGCACTGCTTGTCCTAAGAATGATGATTAGGAGTCTAGAAGACTCCTTACAGCTTCCAACTGAATATATTAGTTTTATTCGTGGAGGCGCAATGGCCCAGTGGTTAGAGCAGCGGACTCGCGGTCGTAGGATCGCGGTTTCGATTCCCAGACCGGACGTTGTGAGTGTTTATTGAGCGAAAACACCTAAAGCTCCACGAGGCTCCGGCAGGGATGGTGGTGATCCCTGCTGTACTCTTTCACCACAACTTTCTCTCACTCTTACTTCCTGTATCTGTTGTACCTGTATTTCAAAGGGCCGGCCTTGTCACTCTCTGTGTCACGCTGAATATCCCCGAGAACTACGTTAAGGATACACGTGTCTGTGGAGTGCTCAGCCACTTACACGTTAATTTCACGAGCAGGCTGTTCCGTTGATCGGATCAACCGGAACTCTCGTCGTCGTAACCGACGGAGTGCTTCCAAAAAAAATTAGTTTTATTCATGTGTTTAATGACATGGTTGTTAATGAAAGAGTTATTTTTCTTTTGATGTTAGGCAGGTTAATTGGCGTATATTGAAATGGGGAAGACGCTCAATACGCTCAACAGGATTCTTTATAAATTGGCAAACTACGGAATGTTTCAAAAACTAGGAAAGCAAACTTTTTCTTAAGACAATGATTAAAAACTTCGCTAGAATTCAAGTAATTTCAAGGGTAAGTTCTTTAAAAAAAATGAGAAGCATTTGACCAGGACCAGTTGCTGAATATCATTTATGATTTTAGAAAATTTCCAGGCAGATATTCTAAATTTAAAAATAAAGCTATTTTAGTAAGCGTGGGAAATTCTGAAAAGAATGGTTAGAATACTCTAGCGTGGAATTTGATGCAAAGTTCTAACAAATAGTTTGGCTTTATCTGCGAATGATGAGATTACTTGAAATCCTTTGACGATTGTAGGATTAAAAGAGATTTTCCACTGGTAAGTATTCTCTTGATTGTTCTCAATTTAATCGAAAGCGAACGTCTATTTATCATTCCGTATGTAAACAGACTGCAACTTAACAAGGCCGGTTAAAAATATACGGATTTTGCTACATTATGCATAATACTATAATTTAGAGTGAAGGATTTACAATTGTTTTAACACACCGTTGTGTATTACTGGTTCTTATTTAAGCAAGAAAGGTGATGGAGGAAATAGTAAAGTAATCAGGTTTTAATTTAGAGTGAGGTACATTGATTCAGAATATAACTCATTTCCTCTCACAGTTCATGTTCATTTTCCTCCTCCTTTCCTCCTTTTCTCCTCTTCCTCTTGTTCCTCCTCGCCTCCCCGGCTTTCCAGCTAATACCAGTTGCCTGACGAAACTAAATAATAAATAGAGATTTTTAAATAACACCGAGGTTAAACTGACACGTGGAAGATAAAACTTGGAAAAAAAAATTAAAACTGCCAACAGCAATATTAATACGTAGAAAATCAAAAAAAAAAAACACCATGAAGAAAAGCAATAGCAGCAGCAGTGATGATGAGGATGATAATGATGATGATAATGCTGATAATAATTAAGGTAAATGACAACAAACATGCCTGTTGCAATTGCAAGCCTAAAATATAATAAAGTGAAGCAGGTTTTGCGATTATTATTTTTTATTATTATTTCTTTTATTCTTTCATTCTGTTTAACTTTATTCTTTTACCTCTGGCGAGAAATCGTGAATCAACTTAATTAGAATTTTGGCATAAACGTCTAATATAGGAAAAAAAAAGAGGAGTTAATCGCTGTATTTCTTTCCCTACAAAACATTTGCATATAACATAAATATCAATTTCTATGAATGCTTTCTTCCGTCAGAATAAATGAGAAACGGCAAATAATTTTATTTTAATTTACAATTCAATATTACGTTAACAACAAAATGACGACATACTCGCTTAGAAAGTTCTCACACTAATTTTTTTTTCCCCCGTATTTAATTTTTTTAACTATTTTTACTAATTTACTGGCATAAATTAAATTTCTCTTCCGAAAATTGGACGTTGTATATTAAGCGTGTTTTAGGAATTACTTCAGAATTTTATTATTTATTATGATACGTAGACCAGTTCATTCTTCCGTTTATCTATGGAATTTCAAATATCCATAGAAATTTAAGAATTACAATATTTATAAACCAATATTGAAGGCGGCGAGCTGGTAGAATCATTAGCATACCGGACAAAATGCTTAGTGGCATTTCTTCCGTCTTTACATTCTAATTTTAAATCTACTGAGATTGACTTTGCCTTTCACCCCCTTTCAGGGTCGATAAAATAAGTACCAGTTGAGGACTGGGATCGATGTAATCGACATACGCCCTCCCTCAAAATTGCTGGCCCTGTGCCAAAATTTGAAACCAATATTTATAAATCAATATAAGGTGGACAGCTGGCAGAATCGTTAGCAAACTTGACAAAATGCTTAGCGGCATTTCGTCCGTCTTTATGTTTTAGGTTAAAATTCTACTGTAGTTGATTTTGACTTTCACCCCTTTCGGGATCGATAAAATAAGAACCAGTTGAACATTGGGGTCGATGTAAATGGCTTATCCCCTTTCCTGAAATTATTGAACCTGTGCCAAAAATTTGTAAAGAATATTTAGAAAACAATATCACAAACATATACTTACAGACGCATACTCATATCTAATTGATACACACATTCACATACACATTCAAATGCACACACTTTACGCGCGTGAGAGTGTTGTGTTGTTTTCACTATCTATGTTTCACTGCTCTGAAAAGGAGTGTTGATTATGTTGCGGCTCGCGGTATGCTGCAATATGGTGAAAACTAGTGATAAAAAAATAAGAACCAAATTAAATATGTATTACGCTAGGCGTAATCGACTAGGTACTTGAAGGCGATGTCTAGGTAATGGGTTCACTCAAATGACTGGAACCAGAAGCCAGTTATTAAATAATATAACGAAAAGAGTCTCTCGTAGTCCGAGAAAAAAAGGTTCTGTAATTTCTTGCTGAGCAGACCTGCTCAACTGGTTTGTTTATAGTGATCAAATGTATGTAGTGTATATTAGCTCCGCCCTTCTATAAAAATCAACGTTTCCGAGCAGGTGTGCGGTGTACCACTCGTCAGGCGTCAAAGTGATCGCAGAGCAATGTAAGATGAAGTGTTTTGCGCAAGAACACAATGCACCACCCGGTCCAGGAATTGAAACCACGATCTTGCGATTGTGTGTGCAACATCTTCACTACTAGGCCACGCACAGCGACAAATAATATATATATATATATACACACACACATATATATATATATATATATATATATACACACACACACACATATATATATATATACATATGTGTGTGTGTGTGTGTGTGTGTGTGTGGGCCTATGTGTGTAATATTACCAGTGTTTAAGTGTAAACAATGTATGTGATTTAGCTTTGCGTTTCATATTCTTTTTCTCATTTCTCCTATTTTCGCACACTCCTCCACCACTTGCTCCTCCTCAGTGAACTGCATTTTCGTTCTCACCTGATCAAAGTTACGCTTATTTAGAAGATATAAAACTTCTCTATCTAACCATTAATCTAGCACACTCTTTTCCAGCATATCTATCTATCTATCTATCTATCTATCTATCTATCTATCTATCTATCTATCTATCTATCTATCTATCTATCCATCTGCCTGTCTGTGTGTGTCTGTCTATCTATTTATTTATCAATCTCTCTATTAATCTATCGATCTATATTTATCTATTTATCTATCTATCTAATTTATCAGTCTGCACCTACCTTATCCAATTATCTCTGTGTATATGTGATATATATATGTGCATGTATGTATGTGTGTCTATTTATGTATAAATATACGTATGTATATATATATATATATATATATATATATATATATATATATATAATATATATATATATATATATATATATATATTATAAATGTATATATATATATATATATATATTATATATATATATATATGTGTGTGTGTGTGTGTATGTATATATGCACGCATGCATGTATGCATGTATATATAATTCGTTCATTCTTTCTTTCAACTCATGAAATTCTATCAAACGCTGCATTAAACCTTTCCTCTAGAGACCAAGTTGGCAACGTGTTTCTTGAGATTCTTCAAGAATCACACTTAGCTGATTCTTTTGGTCTTAATTATTAAAACAGGCAATCCAACTTGTTACCAAAATAATAATAATAACAACAACAACAACAACAACAACAACAACAACAACAACAACAACAACAACAACAACAACAACAACAACAACTGAAGCAATAAGCAAACACGCAACCATAAAATTAAATAATAATAATATTGATAATAACAATGATAGTATTGATAATAAAAATTGTTCCTATATCTGCCACAAGGGCGATGGTAACTATAATAATTATAATAATCCTGATGAAAAATACTAAGAGTTAAATATAATACCAACATATAAGTAGTTGCAGAATGAATAAGAGTACAAAGGCACTCAAAGACAACGCAAATTGTCAAATTTCGGTAACAGGGGGCATAATGAGCGTAGTGTTTTTATATATTTGTATGTATATATATGCATATATATATATATATATATATAATATATATATATATATATATATACGCATATACATATATATATGTATGTATGTATGTATGTATATATATATATATATATATATATATATATATATATATTATATATATATATATATATATATATATATATATATATGGTCGTACGAATGTGGTTTCAATTCCTGGACCGGGCGACGTGTTGTGTTCTTGAGCAAAGCACTTCATTTCACGTTGCTCCAGTCCACTCAGCAGACAAAAATGGGTAACGCTGCGATGGACTGGCGTCCCGTCCAGCTGGAGAACACGTACGCCATAGAAACCGGAAAACCGGGCCCATGAGCCTGGCTAGGCTTTAAAAGGGTGCATTTATTTATTTTTATATATATATATATATATATATATATATACATACATATATTAGTCCAGAATCACGCCGGACGCGGAGGAGGAGGAGGAGAGAAAATAGTAATTTAGTGAAAGAGAAGTAATGAGAGTAATAGGCCTGATTGAGAGGGAGTGAGAGAAAGTAATAGCAATGAGAGAAAGGAAGGGGTGATAGATTAATAAGGTAGGAAGGGGTGAAAAAATCAGCGTTTCAACTCTGTATGAGTATATGTGTTTATGTGAGTACATGTACAAGTGAAGTATTTGAATGTTTGTATGTGAGATTATTATGTGCCGTATTTTGTACCTTATTTATATATAAAATACTACAATTAGCCGTCATTATTTACGGCACGTGGTCAGCTAGTGAATTATTTGCATGTCTGCAAAAAATCTACACATTGGGACATATATTCTCTCACATACATACACACACATATGCATTTATATACAGACTCATATATGCATATATATGTATGATAAGTGGTAATGCACGAAACTCTCTGCCCTTGAGTCACTTTGTTGCGAATAGAAAATATATATTCATATATATATATATATATATATATATATATATATAAGAGGTACTGGTGTCATTGAGACCCAAAGGTGTCAGGTAATGCTTAAATAAGTGCTATAGACACACCATAGTTAAGTTCCAGGTTCGGTGATTTTGCGAATAAGGGGTTCAACGTTGGTCACATGTCAGCGTGTGTCTATAAGAATTTTTTGCGTAATGAGAATTAAAAAAAAAGATGTGTACAATGTTCTATCTACACAGCCTTGGTTTTTTTATCTCATCACGTTAAAAATTCTTATATATATATATATATATATATATATATATATATATATATATATATATATGTGTGTGTGTGTGTGTGTGGTGTGTGTGTGTATGTATGTATGTATTTACAGTCATATATGTACACACACACATGCACACACACATAATGTATGTACACATATAACACAGGTGGATGTAGATAGATAGATAAATAGATAGATAGATAGTCATAATGTATGTATGGTTTAGTAAGAAAAAAGGGACTACTTACATGGTCCCTTGCAGGGCCCCCGAGTCGAACGCAGGGAAATTATTTTAAGGTTAGTGTTATGTGTACAAAACTATATGTAACTGAGTGGATCCCGCTAAACAATTGAAGGACAACATGATAAAACAAAATAATCCAAATATGCACAAACACACCCCAACACACACACATACACGCCCACACGCATATTCACACACAATCCGTCTACCAAATCCAAGAAGGATGGTCAGCTTACGGCTTATGGCTATACTATCGTTATCACAGCAACAATAATATTTATATCCGCATGCACAAGAACAACAGCTACAACTCTTACGCAACGTTTTAATCATCAAAGGCGGCGAGCTGGCAGAATCGTTAGCACACCGGGCGAAATACTTAGCGGTATTTCGTCTGCCGTTACGTTCTGAGTTCAAATTCCGCCGAGGTCGAATTTGCCTTTCATCCTTTCGGGGTCGATTAAATAAGTACCAGTTACGCACTGGGGTCGATATAATCGACTTAATCCGTTTGTCTCTCCTTGTTTGTCTCCTCTGTGTAGCCCCTTGTGGGCAGAAAAGAAATAAGAAACGTTAGTTAAGCTGTATTTCGTCTGTCTTTACGTTCTGAGTACAAATTCTGCCGTGGTCGACTTTGCCTTTCATCCTTTCGGGGTCGATAGATTAAAGTACCAGTTGCGTACTGGGGTCGATCTAGTCGACTGGCCCACTCGCCTAAAATTTCAGGCCTTGTGCCTAGAGTAGGAAAGACTATTTTACTCATCAGTAAGGCGATGTGTTGGCAGAATCGTTAGCACACCGGACAAAATGCTTAATTTTATTTTGTTCATCTTTATGTTCTGAGTTCAAATTTCGCCGAAGTCGACTTTGACTTTCTTCCTCTCGGGATCAATAAAATAACTACCAGTTGCGCACTGGGTCGATGTAATTGATTTACCCAGCTGCACCGATTGTGTTGTCCTTATGCCAAAATTTGAAGCTAATTCTACTACAACTATTTTGTCAACTATCCATTGCAGATACATGAAATACCTCTACCCATACGAGTGCGAGAAATTAAAACTCAGCTCCCCACAGGAATTGCAGGCAGCCATTGATGGTAACCGAAGGGAGGGTCGAAGACCGAGCTACGGTTACGATTTATCTCCTGGACCAACCCTTATCCCTAACCCACATCATCATTTAAACGGAAACATCTTAAACGGAAAACTAGGAGCAACATCACCAGGTAAATATATTAAGAAGTTTGTGTGTGTGTTGTTATTGTTGTTGTATACCTCCATCCTCAACCCTCTTCAAAAGATTGGCCCTGATCAAAAAGTAAACCTAGATGAAATGTATGTCAGCTGTGAATGTTCTCCTTCTTTTTCGCAGAACACTATTATGGACTATATGTTTGAAGAAAGTGGAGAACGATATGCGGGGTGGGGTTTGACTACTATTTCCAGCAAGTTCAACGACTACGTAGATCAGTGGTGGTGAGGCTGTGACACTTATTTCTGCAGTGATATGATGCGTATTTTAGTTAAACGCACGCTGGGTTTCGATTTTTAAAAATCTCCCCGCAGTATAATGTGAGAAAAGCTAAACCGCAAGAATAACTTAACTGAAACTAAAACACATGTAAACCTCGAATATAACTATAAGAGGAGTACTTTAAAGCAATGAAATTACGACACACTGGAGCTGGGACTTTCTCATATTGATTTTTTTATTGTTTAGTCAGAAGAAATGCTCATGATTTTTTACAGGGCCTCTAAGGTTAGTGGGAAAAAGCAATGTGTCACTCACAATGTCCTGGCCTGAATGTTCACAGCAGAGTAGAAACCGGTAAGGACACTTACAATACCAGATAATAGTGTTAGACTGGGTGACGGCTATTTCATGAATAAATCTGGAATTACAAGTTGTGTTCTATAGAACAAAGACAAAAATTTAACCGTACATAATTGCTACACCCGTTTGGAGCCACATTTGTATTTTTCTGACACCATGTTTTTCTCCTTTATTTTCTGTGTAGTATAAATGCAAGTATATTGCACTTTCCATTCTTACACATCCGTCCACCCACCATAATTTAGGACTCCAAATGATAAAACAAGAGCAGCATTATTGTTCTTAATTCATCACAATGTTTTCATGTTTTCTTTCGTTTTGTTATTATTACTAGGCGCAGCTAGCATTTCTTCTATGAAATCAGAATGGTTGGCAGCATATTCTTCAATATTTCCAACAGAAGCCAGAAAGAAAACTGGGCTAGAGAGTTCACAAAATGGTACTTTGAATTCTATTATTTTATCCTTAAATATTACCTCACTTGCTTTACCTTTCCTTAAACATCTCTGTCAACAGACACGGGATGATCTTTTGTTGTGGCACCATTTACTTGGAGTATTTTTTATTCTTGCACAATATAAGGAACATATTTTGGCAATGCTCTTTTCACATCAACAAAATCCACCCGAAATATTGAAACAGAACCTAAAGCTATGACTAATTACAGATAAATAAATTGTATTTCGGTAAATCAAAATGACATAATCATAAAGACTGATTTTTTTATTCAGTGCAAAAAAAAAATACTTACACCACCAGCATGGATCATACTGCAATAGCTCCATGTCAGGCACAGTGCTAGATCACATCCAGAAAATTGCCATCCAACTGACTGATTCTATGTCGCTCGTCAACACATTCCAAACATTAGTTAGCAAGCACGGGTCCTTTTCATGTTCCCTTTTCTACCGCTACAACGATGGCTTCTTTTTCTTTTCTTTATTCGGAGCAGAGAGGTCACGTGTTACTTTTACTTCTGATTTTCGTTTCCCCTATTTTCGTCCTCCAAAGTTTCACCTCCAGAACCGCACAAACCCTTTCGCCCTTCTGTATGCGGTATCTAGCATCTTCTGTTCATATTTTCTTCGAGGCTTTTTTGCTAATCGTTTTTTATGGTTCCGTATCATCTGCATAGATTGTGAGTGTGACTATACTGACAACCTCCCCTTACTGAACCATTACCAACAATAATGGTACGAATCAGTTCCCTGAGGTACCCCACTTTGAATTGTTGACTATTCAGAGAAAGCACTTTGGCTCCTACTACTTTGGAAGTCATGCAGTCATACACGTAGGTTTAAGATTCTACCGAGATCACGACGTTGCATACTGTCATGCGATCAACAATGTCGAAAGCATTTGCAATACCTTGGCTCAACATATATATTTAAGATTTATTGAGAAACTGCTCAAGTCATGATTTTGAAACACCAGAGTGACACAGGCTCTGTCTGATAAGAAACTGTGTTGTGATCACTAAGATTATTTTTGTAGGTACATCATTGGGTTTTCCTAGCTATAATTCGTTAACATCTCAACTGTTTCCTCTTCGACAACTAAAACATATTACGCCTTCTATCAGGTTTTGAAGGAATTTACGATTTTATGCAAGCTCTGGACAAATTACTGAACTGACCTGCAAGAGATATACGTGACTTTTTCCAGAGAATTATTGGGAAATCATCAGAGATTTCTGCTGAATTTCTGCTTTTTGTGTCTTGTAGTAATTACATTAGTTTCTAATATGTCTATGTAATAGATAGAAATGGTCCGTATACACATATATGCATACACACACACACACACACACACACACATTTAAAAGACCCACAAAGGTGGCGAGCTGGGCGAAATGCTTAGCGGTATTTCGTCTACCATTCCGTTCTGGGTTCAAATCCTGCCAAGTTCGACTTTGCCTTTCATCCTTTCGAGGTCGATAAAATAAGTACTAGTTGCATACTGGAGTTGATCGTGTGCCTAGAGTAGAAAAGGATTTAAAAGATACACAAAAACTGTTAAATTCACTTCAATATTTAAATTTAATTTGTATCAAAATATTTTCGTCAGTCTGAAACCGCGACCTGTTCACTGACAGAATTTTGTCAGTGAACAGGTCGCGGTTTCAAAGCGACGAAAATATTTTGACACAATTTAAATTTGAACGTTGAAGGGAATCGAACGGTTTTTGTGTGTTTTTTAAATGGTCTATAAACACCTTCCGCGCTGCAATTGTTTATAAATATATATATATATATATAATATATATATATATATATATATATATATATATATATACAGCTGTTTTACAAACAACTTGCTCATGCAAGTGCTACCAGTCGAAAGCTCCGCAAACCAGATGCAAGCAGATGTATTGGGTCATCAGGAGAGAATGCGCGCCGTTTCGGGGTGTACTTCTGGACGGCATCAATGCGCACCGGCCCCTTCACTGGTATGAGGCCCCGCTTGCTAGATCAACTGGTTATCAAATAAGTCTCAATATTATTCTAGCCATCGCTCATCGTCTCTTTTTAACCAAATCCAGTGGCTAGCCTTTTCTACTGTAGTTTCGATATCGGTCATGGTGGCATTTACTTTACAATGAGTTAGGCCTAACGATAACAACAGTCTACTCACACTGTGTCCAACAAACCCTCTACATCCGACTTCGATTGGAAACTGCTCCGCTTTCCAGCTTGCGTCTTCACATTCCTCGAGGGGGTTTATATAACGGTCAATCTATCGATCCCGAGCGGCGTCCATATTATCTTTATGAGGAACCTATAACTCTACTAGATTCACAACTTTCTTTTTCACACCTCATTAAAATATATGTATATATATATATATATATAATATATATATATATATATATATATATATATATATATACAGCTGTTTTACAAACAACTTGCTCATGCAAGTGCTACCAGTCGAAAGCTCCGCAAACCAGATGCAAGCAGATGTATTGGGTCATCAGGAGAGAATGCGCGCCGTTTCGGGGTGTACTTCTGGACGGCATCAATGCGCACCGGCCCCTTCACTGGTATGAGGCCCCGCTTGCTAGATCAACTGGTTATCAAATAAGTCTCAATATTATTCTAGCCATCGCTCATCGTCTCTTTTTAACCAAATCCAGTGGCTAGCCTTTTCTACTGTGGTTTCGATATCGGTCATGGTGGCATTTACTTTACAATGAGTTAGGCCTAACGATAACAACAGTCTACTCACACTGTGTCCAACAAACCCTCTACATCCGACTTCGATTGGAAACTGCTCCGCTTTCCAGCTTGCGTCTTCACATTCCTCGAGGGGGTTTATATAACGGTCAATCTATCGATCCCGAGCGGCGTCCATATTATCTTTATGAGGAACCTATAACTCTACTAGATTCACAACTTTCTTTTTCACACCTCATTAAAATATATGTATATATATATATATATATATATAGTGTGTGTGTGTGTGTGTGTGTGTGTGTGTGTGTGTGTGTGTGTGTGTGTGTGTGTGTGTGAACTGTTTGTATGTATGTACGTTATATGTACAAAATATTTATTGAGCCGATCCTAACCCTTTCGTAACTTAAAATTCCGCTTACCCTTACGTCTAGCATAAAAGCGCAGGTTTGTAAGTTTGCGAGTGCTACATACCCTTGAAGGCTGTTCATGTATTTAAGATGAACTTTAAGACCAACAAGTTACTAGGAGAATACAAGAAAATAAGTAGATTGTTGAATTTGTCAATAGCGACTGACAAGAATTAACTGAGGTCTGCCAAGAATTCTGAATACATGCATCAGAGCTTCTGACAAAGACCACAACAGTGACCGTTTCACACATTTATAATTATTCTGTATTATATTCCTGCATTTTCCCAAAATAAAACTGAATCTGAATGAATAGAACGTCCAGACGTTAGATGATATTAAGAAAGAATTGTGGGCAATATTGAACGGCCGTCAGAAAGTAGACTTCGACACTAATTTTGAGGTGTGAAAAAGAAAAAAACGCTGGGCTCAAATAGAAATAATAGATAAAGTATACACATAATGTACTGAAGTATTCGTGAACATTTCAATCTTGATCTAAGAGCATTCTGATACAAATTCTCGTGTAATATCTATCAAACTGTTTATAAGTCTCTTTCTCTCTCTCTCTCTCACTGTCTCCTTTACTCTCTCTACATATGAATGTGTGTGTATGTTTTTATGTGTCAATATGCGTGTACCGCCGCATATATTAGCTGTACGAGGGGGTGATGAAAAGTTCGTTGCTTTAAGGGTATTGCAAAAGGCGTTGTTGGAGACTCAAACTTCCGAGTTCTTTTACAGGGCTAGGAAAAAGTGAAGGACTGCTGCAATAAGTGAGTGAATCTGAGAGAGGGATATGTTGAATCAAATCATAATTAACTGATCCTCCTGCATTGACTTTTACCCAAAAACCATGAACCTTTCAGCACCCCCTCGTATGTGCATGCGCGTGAATGCATGTATGTACATTTGTGTAAGTTTATATGTTAGGTGTTAATGATATTAATGATATTAATATGTATACTGGCATGTGTTTGGATTTTATTAAGAAATAACTGCAGTTTTTGCTATATTTTCAAGGCTTTCTTGTATTATATGTAACGATTTTCCCTGTTATTGTTGGAGCAGTTGAAAATTTTCTATGATTTTTGGCACTTTTTTCTTTTCGTGTTTGAAATTTTATTTAATTTTTATTTAGTATGAGTGTTCATTGTTACGTGTTTTCTCATCTATGTATTTTTCATTTGTGGGCAAGGTTGTGATTGCCCAATCGTAAAAGTATTACTATGTTAGTAGCTGTTTTTGACATCGATGACTACGTCCGTACATATTGTCCTCCTGAGCTTTCATCCCACCAAGCATTATAAAATATTTTACCTGTTATGTGTCCATGTCGATTAAATGGATTATATCGTCAGAATCATTTGAGGTTATGTCTCTATGTTAGATATCAACAATTATTTCAGTATGTTAGAATCTTATATATCAGAGACCTAGATATGGCTCTTCCAATTTGATTGAATCCCGCTGTAGAATTTATAGAGTAAATCACAATGCAACCATGATTTTCTGTATATTTACTTGTATGTCTTCATGTATATATATACTTATTTGTGTGATATAGAGGCAGAGATTGTATATATATGGATGTATATGTATATATTTATATGTTTGTGTCGATGTATCTCTTTCTTTATCTCTCTATTCTTATATGTGTTTGTATTTTAGTTAGTATATATGTCTTTCTAGTTATATACATTTATATATATGTGAGCGTGTGTATGTCTATGTTTGTATATGTTTGTGTGTACTAATGTATAGCGACTATGTTTTTAATGTAGTATCCCAAAATACAAACATTACCAACAACTTTACAATTTTCCTCCGTGCTTCTATTTTTTTCACTAGGGGTGACACCGGCTGATTACGTCTGGTGGGGTAGCAGAAGAATTTGCTTCAAGCCGGATTCCGGTATTAAAACATTTCATTAGTTCTACTTCATCTTTCTCCTCTCTCAGAACTATCTTTTTCAAACAATAACAAGAATCAAGATTAATAGTAAAAATATTTTTTAAATGTCAATTATAAAAATAGTAATAATAATAATAATATTAATAATAATAATATTAATAATAATAATAATAATAATAATAATAATGATGATGATGATAATGATAATAATATTCATAATATTTGCCTTTAGTTAAACTGTATATTACGTCTATTTTTCAAACGTGCTAAATGTGTCTTCTCTTCGCTTATGTCTTTAAGTGGTGACCAGCAGCGAGAGATGTATGCCAATATACATTTAGTGTATTTAATAATAATAGTATTGATGATAATTATAACTGATAATATTAATGTGGGAAATGTTAAAAAATTCTTGTTATAAAAGCAGAAGGATAATGTTTTCGTACAGAATAACAACAGTAACAGCACAAATAAGAACAAAAACTCAAAGAGGAATCTTCTACATCGTTCCTCGATCAGTTAGAATTAAAGACCGAATCTCCGAATCTCTTTCGAATGGTGGACGTATTGGATGATGTGCTACTGTTTACAACTGTACCTTGGAAAGCGAAAATGAGCTGGTCATGGCTGGAATGCATTTGATCATAGGTCACTGTATCAGTGAAGGTTTGAAGTTAAACAACAAACAATGAAACGATAATAGTGTTGAAGTAGCTGCAGTAGTTGAAATAAAATTGGCTTCTTCAGCTTAGATTCAAGTCTTGCTTTCACAAGGGAGATGCTGTGACATTGTAATCAATCGAATCATTCTTAATAATCCGAATTTATGGAACAATAAAATCGATTCATGCTTGGTTTAATCACAGCTAAGTGATGTAGTATACAAATATAATTTAGAAGCCGATGTACAATATGACGCAACAGAAGAATTACTCTCAAAGAAAATTAACATACTTAGCAGAAATCTAATCTATGTTTGCAAACAAAAGGGCAGTAGGAAACATATTTCAGTCTTTTGAACCTCATCATCATACCATAGTATACTCAAGCTTGCTTTGATCAATCAATAAGAGTTAATTTATATATATATTTTTTTTGCACACAGGTAAGAGTATAGAGTTACATAGAATTTCGGGCAATAGTAATTTGTGCAACAGTCAAATATAAAGAACTGATGAAATAACACAAACCTTGGATAATTCACCTTTGGAAACATGGGTGTTTCGTTCAACATCCTTAAACAATCTTTATTCAGAAACCTTTTGAGCGGGATGGGCTACTCGACCAGAAGAAAATTCTAACTGGGCCCCACCTAAATTCTAACTTGCTGTTAGTTGAGCAGTAGCAATGGTTAGCAATTTTTAAAGGTAATAATTTCAAAAATTGCGAATTAGTTTCTCAAAATTAATTTACATGCTTAATTTACGTAAAATTAGTGTTCTTAGGTAATTTATTGTAATCCACTCACTAGCACAATCAGAATAACCACCCTTTTAGGGAACACCTAATATCAGTAGGAGCTAGTATACTTTTAGACATCCAAAGTATATAAAAAGAATACTGTGATATTCATACACTATTAAAATAGTAACTATCAAATCCATTAATACGCCAACCACATGCTCATGGACAACTATATGCCCATAGATGAGCTGTATCTTCCACTACTAATGACAGCTGTTTCATCTAGCTCACAAATCTTTTTATTTTTAATTATACCTATGGCTCGGTTAACGTATTACCTATTGCTCGGTTAACGTATAGTTTTTTTTAGATGCCATACCTAACAGTTATTTTCATAGCTTTTCTAATATAATATTCCACTCATGGTCACGCATTCACATACACATACATGAATTCCTTCATACACAAGTGTATCTGTGTGTATGCGTACATACATATATAAACAGACACATATATTTAACTATATAAATACGGGCTAAAAATTATCGAATTAATAATTAATACCAGTGGCTAGCATGCATAATAAAAGTCACATGACATAAATATTCTTATCATATAATAGTGTATAACCTAACAGTGTATAGGGTTAACTGAGATTTGTATTCCTTCAAGTGTCCTACGAGCAACAGGCAATGTAAGAATATCGCTTTCGTGGTTTGGGTTTTGGCTGCTTTTCTAGCTTGTAAGGAATCCACATGGTGGTCTCCTCTCCGTGTGTAAACTCTTATACACTATTATATTATATGTACATATATATATGTATATATATATATATAATATATATATATATATATATATATTATATATATATATATATATATATATATATATATATATATATATATATATATATATATATATAACGGGAAGCTTTATGAAAATAAACAAAAGACGAAGCAGGTGGAATACAAACAAACAATTGTATTAGTATGGCGCTCAGGAATATAAATAAAACAAGTCTTTTACGTTTCGAGCCTACGCTCTTCAACAGATATATATATATATATATTATATATATATATATATATATGTATGTATGCATGTATATATATATATGTGTACGTATATTGAAATATATATATATATTCATTTAAATACATAAATATACTTAATAGCATGTATATGAAAACATGCTTATACATACATTTTTATGTTTATAATTCCTAAGACAATTTAAGAATCAAAGGAAATTATCTTTACCTATAATAATTCGTAAAACATACCTTTCATTCTCTCTTTTTCTTCCTCAGTCGCTCTCTCTCTCTTCTTCTCTCCGTCTCTCTCTTACACTCTTTCTCTTTTATAACCCTCTCATTTCCTTTTCAAATTGTCGTCTCTACATTTGTTATTGTCATTCGTTTAATGGGAGTGATTGTTATGTTTTGCTGATGTTTATGATATTATTGCCTCTGTGAATGTTGCTGTTACTGTTATTGTTAAAATTGCTATCTTTGATGCATGCTTGTTTCGTCATCTATCATATTTACTCGACCATAGTTTAAATAGTATAAGATAACTTTTATCCATTCACAGCTATCAAAACTCTAGTAATACAAATTAAATAGCGAAAAAAAATATTATAAAAAATCACAAGTAAAACCACAGCGCAATGCTGAATTCTCCAACAACTTTTCTCACTTGTTCAAAAAGTGTCAAAATCTTGGTTTATACTTGTCACTTTAGTTATCATTATTATTATTATTATTATTATTATTATATTATTATTATTATTATTATTAATATTATTATTATTATTATTATTATTATTATTATTATTTATTATTATTATTAAGTCGTCGAGCTAGCAGAAACGTTAGCACGCCGGGCGAAATGCTTAGCGGTATTTCGCCTGCCGCTACGTTCTAAGTGAAAATTCCACCGAGGTCGACTTTGCCTTTCATCCTTTAGGGGTCGATAAATTAAGTACCAGTGAATCACTGGAGTCGGTGTAATCCACTAGTCCACTGGGGTCGATGTAATCGACTAGTCCATTCCCCTCAAATTTCAGATATTGTGCCTATAGTTTAAAAGTATTATTATTATTATTATTATTATTATTATTATTATTATTATTATCATTATCATTATTATTATTATTATTATTATTATTATTATTATTATTATTATTATTATTATTAAGATGATGCTGGAGTACAAACATACAAGGCTCAGTATACCTATCATGATCACTCGTCTGATAAGTGTACATTTCTCCTGGTTATACGTTCTGAGTTCAAATACAGCCGAGGTCGGCTTTGTTATTAATCCTTTCGGTGTCGATGAAATAAGTAACAGTTAAGCACTACGGATGATATACTCTACCAGCCCTCTCCCTCAAGATTTCAGCCTATATTAGAAAGGATTGCAGAATCGTTAGCACGAAGGGCGAAATGCTGAGCGGTATTTCGTCTGCCGTTACGCTTTGAGTTCAAGTTCCATCGACATCGACTTTGCATTTCCTCCTTTAGGGGTCGATAAATTAAGTACAATCGACTATCCCCCCACCCAAATTCCAGACCTTGTGCCTAATAGTAGAAAGGATTATTATTTTTCTGAGTCTATATGAAATATTTCTAAATTTGCTCAGATTACTCACACTAACATCTACGAATTTCAGCATCTATGATCCTTAATATTTGTAGCATATGAAGCATTTAAAAAAAAAAGAAAACAGGACATAGCCTTAATGCAATTTACAGAAAATATCTAACATAAATTGCAAGGAGAGCGCTTATCCTTTGACATCCTTCGTTTTCATTTTATGACTACGAGAAAATAGGTTATTCTGGTGATTTGGTTAGAGGCGGTAAATTTTTATTTGTATAGGTATGGCGAACTAAATCTGGGAGTGAATCACAAGAATTTTACTGCAGTTATTCCACCGATACCTAAGGGACAAAAGGCTTTGGACAAAAGAAGATTTTGTTACTCATTTAGATTTTTTATGATTTAGACTCACATGGAAAATAACAAAGAAAAGTAAATTTACGTAGGTCTTATGATCTATTCGTGGAGGTGCAATGGCCCAGTAGTTAGGGCAACGGACTCGCGGTCGGAGGATCGCGGTTTCGATTCCCAGATCGGGCGGTGTGTATGTTTATTGAGCGAAAAAGCCTAAAAGCTCCACGGGGGGGGGGGTCAGGCAGGGGTGGCGACCCCTGTTGTACTCTTTCGCCACAACTTTCTCTCACTTTCTCTTCCTGTTTCTTGAGTAACGCTGCGATAGACTGGCGTCCCGTCCAGCTGGGGGGAACACATACGCAACAGAAACCGGGAAACCGAGCCCATTAGGCTTGAAAAGGGCGACGTTTATGAGCTATTCAACCTGCTATACTATCTCCAGTGCATTTGAGAAACCATAAAGCCACGATGAACTTACAGCAATCCAACTCTCTTCCTTTCATTTTTGTGTAAGATGTCTTCATTGTGTCGTAAAGCGCTCCATTAAATATTTGCCTGAAAATATGTTTAAAATTGGCTCAGATCAACGAAATATATCGATTCGGTGAATAGAAATTATCTCCTGGGATATCACTGGTACTTTAATGAAATTTAAAGATGAATCTGAGGAGATGAATGGTATATAACGTCTCGTAGCAAGATTCCAATTTTGAATGTAAAATTGACATTAGGAAATAGACCCAGGGGTTTTGTCTGGAGTTCTGTCGATTCTGCCGTCTAAGATAACAATAAAGGTTTCTAGTAAGAAAGTGAATGTACATGTTAATAGTTATGATGCTGATTCACATAATGATAATATTGACATTCATTATCTTCGAATTTCTTGAAAATGTTGAAATAAAACACAATTGATAGGCTCTGACCGATTGAGTTGGCTTTATTTCTCCATGACATATTTGTACGAAATGTGTTCATTTAAGGAATGAAGAATAACTTTATTTGGATAAGGTAGGGGATGAAAGAATCGCTAACTCCCAGGAACAAGTGTCTTGTATTTCCACTCGTTCTGAATTCAAGTCTCACCAAGGATAGATTTTGCTGTTGATTGATTCAGAAAATGTTTGTTTTATTTTATTCTCCCCCCCCCTCTCTCTCCCCCTCTCTCTCTCTCTCTCTCTCTCTCTATATATATATATATATATATATATATATATATATCCTGCTACATTTCCTTGTCTTAAGTCTTCTATACGTGTAGTATTGTAATTTGCTAACATACACGAATCAAGGTTCTGGGCTCCATTAAATATCTGGTACATCCTTCACGTCCTTAACAGAACTTGTTCTAATTTTAAGGGTACAAAAAGACAAGTAGAATGCTACAAAATTACTTCATCGATGTCATTTCATTTCACTTCTACTCTCCATACTCTCAAGCGAAGCCTGAAAATCATACCCAATACCTAATAATCTGTCCCATCACTTACAATATAGAGCTTTTGTGCCTTACTTTAATGTAAAATATCAATAACCTTTCTAGGGAGAGCAAAATTTCAGGACCAATTCCTAGATGAAACCAAACCACGTCTCTATGTCATTCAACCTTGAGAAAATCACATAATCTTTTCACTGTCTAATTTTTGCTATAAATTGCTTGGCACATACATATCTTCTTGACTTTTAAAATACCATCACAACTATTTTTCTTCAAATCATGCAAACAGGATCCGTTTTTATTATCATGTCTGTCAGAAGAGGTAAAACACATTTTGGGCGTTATGGCTGCTGACTGATTACATGTGGAAAAGTTTGTGAGAGTACTTTTCCATAACGCTTTTTATGATTATTGCTAAACGTAAAATAGAATCCATAAATGTTATCAAGAAAATAAGCACACCAGAGTAAATATTGTTCCACAGTAACAACACCAACGTAGAACTGTGGAAATCGAGATGTGAGAGAACTAAAAGTGCTCACCATTTTTTTTTTTTACTGTTTAGTTAAAAAGGAAGATCAGTGCCCATAACCTTAATCCTTTTTAGTGCTTACATGAAGATTATCAATAGTCTGAAGACTTGACACGAATGCTTGCTGGTATATGTCGGATTTTATCTACCTCACAAGAATTCAGATCAAAACAAAGTCTGAAAATATACCACAAGATACCCCGAGAAATGCTCGGACAATTCCACCAGTCTACCGTCACAGATTCGTATTTTATTTTATTGACATCCGAAAGGATGAAAGGCAAAGTTGATCTCAGAAGGATTTGAAATCAGAACGCAGAGATCTGGAGCAAATACCGCAAGCTCTAAGGATTTTGCCGCTCAACCATAAACTCAGTATAAAGATGGTTTTGGCAATTAGAATTAGCTCCACCTGTAACATTTACAGATCTGTGAGGGCTGAATGGATAGATACAATTGATGTTATGTTTAATTCTTTGTAAGTCAATGTCTAAAGGAAAACCTTTGGTTGGGAAGGAAAGCTAATTCTAGAGGATTAGCACTTTGATGAAGGAAGTCCACAAATAACTAGTTACTGCTAGGCCGGGCGTGATACATCGTAAAAATAACATGTGTATTGACAGATATACTGGGCGTTTCTGGTTACAGGTGATATACAACTATCTAGTGCAGACGAGGTGAAAGGGTTCGAACTATAGATCCTTTTTTAAATAGTGAGTCTCCTACCAACAAGGCAATCTATCTCTGACTATCGATTTTTCCCATTACTTCACATACTAATTTCGTTTACTTGTTTGTTCTTTTGTCTTTTGGAATGCTCTCTGTCACTTCAGCAAACATTTTGAATTCCATGATTTTAAAGTATCAAGGTGGGTGACGAAATCCTAGATCTTAGCATTTTTGCAAACTTTTATGTTGACAACGTATCGATCGGACCTTGATTTCATCAAATTCAAGGCGGTATAAATGCTCCCATTTTATTTAATATGTTTTTCTTTACATTTTAAACCCATTTTCCTTTTATTTTAGCTTTCGCTGACTATCACATTTTCTCTTTCTCTTTTGTCTTATCTTTCCCCGCTCTCTAAGCATACATATGCAGACACACATTTTGTAATGTATGTGTTTAAAATAAGGCTGTATGCCAAATATATAATCTTACGTTGATGACAACATTATGTGAATGACATAGATAGAACTCGATACGAAATGAAAATTCAAATAAACATATTTTCTAATATCATAAGAGTCGACGTGCTAAGTCATTTGGGCTTTTGTATGGATGTGACGTCAGAGCGAAAGTTATGACTGACTATGGTAATTTCTTATGATATCAAAATATGTATGTGCATATATGTGTCTATGTGTGTATGTGAAATTGTATACAAATGGTTTCTGTTACTTTGGACGAGGAGTTTCAATTTGTTCCATTAACGATCAGCCTATTCGTTCAATTAACGAAGTTAGCGAATATTCTACCGACACTATACTCAGGAATTCTCAGGAAGAATCAGTATCTACTTGTTCAAGAAGAGAAATGCAAAAAAAGTGAAGGGGATAACAAAAGACAGTAGCAAGTGACCATGGCTGCTGCTGCTGCTGCTGCACCAGCCGAAGCTCCGAAAATAGTTAAAGCGGAAGCAGAGACAAATGATGTCGCTTCATTCTCAGAACAATTATCATGAGGGGTAGACGAGCTAGGGGAACCAAGGAGAACGTAGATGACTCCTTTCCCAGCACAGAGTCAGGAGGTGCCTTGATCCTACTTAAGTGACGTCTTCTTTGCCGTTTGTTTGTGGGTACTTATGTTCTGTGCATCAAACTTTTATGTATCACATTTATGCCCCTCTCTCTCTACGTTTATAATATCTATATGCACATGTTCTGTGCTGTATCCAAGTACTTATAACCTGTAAGTTTGCATCAAATAGCTCTTATCGCATGAAGGACGGATATGGTTATTAGCTTATTCTATCACTGATTCATCACAGCCGAGAAAGCAAACAATTATCATCTATCTCATCGCTATACTGAAAGAAGTAGTGTGATGGACAGCTTTGAAATGAACCAATGTCAGAAGAGGAACGACTACTGTCACCAATTCTTCATCATTTTTCTTTTAAATAAATCTTGGGGAGAATGGTAAGAATGAAGAGAGTGGTTCTATTCTTCAGTATTTTTACTGAAATACGTTGAGAGTGACGCGAGTGACTCACATGAATGAGCATAATACTCGCCCCTAGTAATACAGGTGACTGGATCTGTGGGTTAATCTACTGACTCAAGATGTTGTTCTCCGCATTGAGAAACATTTTTGTTTCATTTATATCTCTCTCTCGCTCTCTCGCTTTCTTTCTTTCTCTTTCTCCCTAACGTTTATACTTTGGGTCCTTGATGGAAAACCGCTGGAACGGGGCACCCATTCCCAAGCTATTTGTACGTTTCATTTGCCCAACTACGGACTGGAGACTGTTGATTATACTGTTCAATGAAATGTCACCCGTTCATTGTTTTTGTATGAAAGTATTATTATAATTATAATTATTATTATTATTATTATTATTATTATTATTATTATTATTATTATTATTTGTTGCTGTTGTTGTTGTCGTTGTCGTCATCATCGTCGTTGTTGTTATTGTTGTCCTTGATGTTATCTTTACTACTACTGCTACTACTACTATTACCACCGCCACCACCACTACTACTTCTATTATTATTATTATTATTATTATTTGTTGTTGTTGTTGTCGTTGTCGTCATCATCGTCGTTGTTGTTATTGTTGTTCTTGATGTTATCTTTACTACTAATGCTACTACTACTATTACCACCACCACTACTACTACTACTATTGTTATCACTACCATTATTTTCACAGATGATGACAGTATGCCATCAACACCGCTGCAGTCACGTAGTCTATCAGAAAGAGATGCGCTGGCAATGGAAGCTGCATCTAGAGCGATGGAAGAAGCGACCCGAAAAATGGAAGCTGCTTCACGAGCTGCTGTCGAAGAAAGCCCTCCAAGGAAACGTCTTGCAATGTCAGAAGAGGAACGACTACTGGTTCACGCCGGAATGCCGAGTGCTCACATTAAAATTACAAGTAGGAGTGAGTAATTATATTTCCTGGGGTGGGATAAGAAAAAAAAATGAAATTTTTCTGAAACACAGACACACATATGTATACATGTATACATACATGCATACATACATGCATGCACACGCGCGCGCACATACACACACATATACACACACATTACGTTTAATTATTAATATAAAAAATGCGGCGTGCTGGTAGCATCGTTAGTATTTCTTTCTGAGTGCAATTTACAGCGAGCTAGAATTTGCCTTTCATATTGAGCACTGGGGTTGATAAAATCGGTACCAGAGGAATACTGGGATCGATGTAATCGACTTACACCCTCCCCACCGAACTTGCTGGCCTTATGCCAAAATTTCAAACCAATATTAAAATGGCGGTGAGGTGGCAGAAGCGCTAGATTACAGGAAAACATATGCGTTGTTTGATCCGTTTATTTACATTCTGATTTCAAATTTCGCAGAGATCAACCCTGCCTTTCATCCTTTCGGGGCTGATAAAATAAAGTACCAGTGTCGGTAGTATCAATTAGCCTACTCCCCTCAGATTTCCTTAAATCAGATATATCATTAGTAACAAAGCTATAAAAACATATACAGCATAACCTAGAGAACTGTAGAATAATAAATTTACATCATCAGTTAACTTATTTGGGCTGACAGAGACCTCGCGGTCAGGTTTTTTCAAGTATATCTTAACGCCCCATAGTATATATAGAAAATCAATTTTTTACGGCATATGGACCTAAGATGGGATTGAAAGAACGTCATGCAGAAACAATGGCCTCTCACAGCTCTCTTATATTATAGTGTAGCCAAGTTTCATAGTAAGACTGAGCGCAGATAATCAGAAAAAATACTGTAACGCTCTAAAAATACCGCTCTAACGTCGTAAGGTGTGTCTTTGGATTCGCATGTCTGAGATATTCTATCAAAGTTTCTTTCAGTTCAGTATGAGTTCAGTATAGTTTTCTATACATAATAGCTTGCTCTCCTAGACACACCCACACATCAAACTTCTTCTATCTATCTATCTATCCATCTATCCATCTATCTATCTATCTAGCTATCTATCTATCTATCTATCTAGCTATCTAGCTATCTATGCTCGCACATATATACTCAAACAGACGTACATACACGTTCACGAAGACTACACATATAATAATGATAATATGCAGTATTTACAGACGACATTGGGTACAAAGTACTCAATATTATATTATGTGTGCATATGTGTATGTGCGCACGCTTGTGTTATGTGTCCATGAATATTTATATATATATATATGTATACATATGTAAATGTGTGTGTATATGTAAATGTGTGTGTGTGTATATATATATACATATATATGCACACACATATCATTGGTCTGTGTATACATGTTATATATATATATATATATATATATATATATATATATATATATATATATTATATATATATATGTATATATATATATATATATATATATATGTACCTATGTATGTATGTTTGCGTCTGTGTATATGTATAATATAAGTATATTTGTTTGCACGTATATCAAGGCAGGTGTGTATTTTCATATACCTCCATGGAATTCCAACTCTTGATTGTTTCTATAGATCTCTGCATAGAATAACTAGATACCAAAAAAATAATACAAAAACCTCAACTAACAATAAAAGAAAAAAGCTGAGTGCGCGTTGTCACAAACAATCGGATAATGTTGTCTTCATTGCAACTTAGTAATTTGTCACAAATAATAGATATACTCATTGATTATTTTTACTATATTTTTTTCCTTTTGTTTTCTTCTTAAAGCTTTAGATGATTTGGCGTTATAGTGCCGTATCCTTTAATCTGAATTTTAAAGGTGTTACTTTCAAACTATTGATGAATCACTGTTAATGTAGCTTGATATCTTTGTAGTTGTGTAGAAGAATTTGTTTTTGTTGGCTCAATGAAAAGTTATCTGAAATATTTGCTGTTAATTTCTTTCATGTATAACGATGATAGTTTGAGAAAGTGAGTGGGAAGAATATTCATGTTAGCAAAAATCGAGATTTAGAGAAATCTTCCAATATATATACACTGCAGAGATCTGGAGTGGTGGTGTATATATTTATAAATGAAATTTTTGAAGAAAGGCAATAAAAGTAGGGTAAAATAAGAGAAATTTAAGAAAATTATTGAGATTAAACTTGAAGAACTTGATAGGAAAAAGTTTGGAAAAAAATAAGCAGGAAATATCAATGCAATAATAATGGTAGTAGTAATGATAATAGTAGGTGTATGATGGAATTTGAAGAGTTAAGAAAAACATTGAAATTTCGAAAGATCAAATCTGAAAAACCATTTTGAAGGAGACGACTGAATAAGTATGTTTGATAATTTTATTGTCAAAGAAAATGGCATGTTTAAAGAAAGTGTTTTGAAAGAAAAGGTGAAAAAACGAATTTGAAGAAAAAATCCGAATGAGTGAAATTGAAAATGAATATTGCATAGCTAGGTGTGAAGAAAGTTTATGAAGGAAAAGACTGAATGAATGAATTAAGCAGAAAAAAAAATTCTGAATGGATGAATTAAAAAAAAAATAGTTCTTGTATGTGAGAAATTTAGGAACATGATGACCGATTTGAAGGAACAAAATAGATAAAATTATGATTGAAAATATTTCAGTGGAGGAAATAGAAGTGTGGTCTTCATAGGCGGAATGTATGGAATACAATTTAGGGAAAGCTTCAAGGTTAACTTAATTTATTGGCTATTGTTGGGGAGACTAACAGCAAATATGGCGTAAAGTTCTAGACAATAAAACAAGTTTCTGGAAGGAAGTAAAGTTTTAAAAGTAGGAACTTTTCATTAAAGAATGGTAATTTAGAATTTTCGAAGAACATTACATTGTAGCAAGCAATTGATTCTGACCTTGTTTTGCAATTTTCTCCTGTAATCATTTAGAAAAGAGAAAATACTGTTCCATCTATAATTCTGATTTATAGACGTTGTCTTAAACACAGAATGATTGAGAAAGGGAAAGAGCTGGGTAGATAGAAAGATAGATAGATAGATAGATAGATAGATAGATAGATAGATAGATAGATAGATAGATAGATAGATAGATAGATAGATAGATAGATAGATAGATAGATAGATAGATAGATGGATGGATGGATGGATGGGTGGATGGATGGATGGATGGATAGATAGATAGATAGATAGATAGATAGATAGATAGATAGATAGATAGATAGATAGATAGATAGATGGATGGATGGATGGATGGATAGATAGATAGATAGATAGATAGATAGATAGATAGATAGATAGATAGATAGATAGATAGATAGATAGATAGATAGAAGTGACAGAGAGAGATGAAAATATATATAGTGGCTATAATAAAGTTAGATATATAGAATTAGAGAGATAGAGAGAAAAAGAGAGAGTGAACGAGAGAGAGAAAGGAAGAGAGGGAGGGAGGAGATGAAACAGAAATTAAATAATTTGTAAGCAGAGAGATCAGGAAAGAAAAGTGATAAAATGAAAGAGGAGAAAGAAATAAGACAGAAAAGTGGGAGATCTGTGAGTAGAGAGTAAGAGTGGAAGTTATCGAGTAGACATTTAGAGTTAAATGGAAAGCAACTGATACAGAGAGGAGGAAGAGGAGCAGGGGGAACAGCAGGAGCAGGAGGAGGAGAGAGAGAGAGTAATATGGATATTCTTTATACTGTTTGTATAACAGTAGAAGGAAAGAGGGGGAAGAAATAGGTAAAAATGAAAGAGTTTATAAGAGAAGTTAGAGAAAGAGGAGAGAAGAAATAAAATTAAGAAACAGAAATTATAGGAAAATGAAATCAGCAAAGAGTGTGTGTGAATGTGTGTGTGTGTGTGTGTGTGTGTGTGTGTGTGTGTGTGTGTATGTGTGTGTGTGTGTGCGTGTGTGTGTGAATGTGTGTGTGTGTGTCTGTCTGTCTGCATGTATGTATATATGTATGTATGGATGGATGGATGTATATATATATGTATGTATGTATGTGATTGAGCGTAAAGAGACAGAAAAATAAGTTAACAGAGAGTGAGAGAGAGAGAGAGAGAAGGACTATCAAATGAGTGAGAAGTAGAGTGAAAAAGTCAATTGGAAGAAGTAAAGATGCCGCCGATAAAGACAGAAAAGAATAAAGAAATACATAATGTAAAGAGAAAAGAATGTACAGTAAAAAAAGCGAGAATATATATATATACGACGGGTTCTTTTCAGTTTCCGTCTACCAAATCCACTCACGATACTTTGGTTGGTTCATGGCTATAGTAGAGAACGCTGGCCCAAGGTGAAACGTAATGGGACTGAACCCGAAACTATGTGGTTGGGAAGCACAGTACATATATATATATATATATATATATATATATATACATAAACATAGATAGATAGATACGTACGGACATAAATACATACATACACATATATATGTGTGTGCCTGTGTGTGTATATATATATGATTATACGTGTATATGTGTCGTTGTTGCTGAGTCCTAGCTCAAACATGATCGAGCAGATTTTCAAGGAAAAGTATTCCAGCCATGTCAATCCTGCTTTAATTCCTATGCACAGACAGGTAATCCTGGGCCATAGGTAGTATCCAACGTTTCTTCTAGTAATACAACGGGATGTGATTTGAAGAAGATTTGGTTGTCATGTCCAGCAAATCGATTGACCACGTAGAGTTTCCCCATAGACGCATTTTGTGCGCGCATGCGTGTCAGTTTGGAAATATATAAAATGGTGGAAAGGAGGAAGAACAGTGAACAATAACAATATCGGCAGCAACAATAACTTCGACCACCACGAAGAGAAAAACTCAAAGGAATTAAAAGAAAAAGGAAAACGAACGACGTAATAAAAAGGAGCCGTAATGTGTGTGTGTCTGTGTGTGCTTGTATGTGCATGTGCGTGTGTATATTGTTGTGTGAGTGTGTGTGTGTTGTATGTGGTGGGAAGATAAGATGACAGGGTAAGGAGAGGAGTGTGGTTAGAGGAGAAGGACGTGGAGTCGATGCGGGAATTAAGAAGGAAACATTTCGTACATAAAGAATAATGAAGTTGAAACAATAAGATGTTAATAAAGCGTTCGGCCGACTTAGAAACTGAACAGAGAGAGGAAGAGAGAGACAGATAGACAGATAGACAGACAGTAACAGAAGAAAATTGAGAGACATACAGAGGGAGGGAGAAATGAATGGTGTTACTAGAGAAAACAAAGAAATTGAGTTAAGTTGGATGAGGAAGCGAGAGAGAAACAAAACCAAAACTATTTTGAGAAAGAGAGAGAGAGAGAGAGATGTTGAATAGAGGATACGTAAAAAAGAGTAAGATGGAAACACACTCAAGGACAGAGAGACAGACAGAAAGACAGCTGGAGAGAGAGAGAGAGAAAGAGAGAGAGAGAGAGAGAAAGAAGCAGATAGAAGAGGAGTTGAAGAGGGAATAGGTGGAGGAAAAAGCGGTGGATAGAACACAACTTTTAGAAATTGCGAGAGAAGCAGAGAGGGAAGGATAAGAGAGGAGAGAAGACAGAATGATAGACAGAATAGATAAAAAGAGAGTGAGGAGACACAGAGTGGGGAGAGAGAAGACAGAAGTAAAGTAAAATAATTATTAAAGGAAGCTTTCAAGTATGTTTCAATAATTTTTGCTCAAGTTTTAAGACATCTTCCATATTGTTGCTACAACTGTTGGTGGGATTCTTTTACTGGTGATTAGGATAGTGATGCATAAGAACAAAATCCTTTATTATTATTATTATTGAGTGAGAGAGCAGTGCATGCCATCAAAGTGACACTGGGGTAAAATATACGAAGCCCAATATACCCATCATGACTACCCGTCTGATAAAGGTACACCAGGCACATGCATCACAACCATATGTGCGCGACATGGTGATCTCATATCAAGATAAACAGCACATGACCTTGCAGGTGGGGCCCAGTTAGAATTTCCTTCAGGTTGAGTAGCCCATCCCGCTCAAAAGGTCCCTGAATAAGGGTTGTTTCAGGATGTTGAAAGAACCACCCATGTTTCCAGAGGTGAATTATTCAAACCCCAAAGAATCCCTTTCAACACATGGCTATGATGCTCCCCTACTACTTCTGCTCGTAATCAGAGATGCACATATCGTCAGCCACTAAGGGACATGCTCAACTGCTTAAAGTCAAACAACTGACAAGCAAATCTGTGGTATTGAGCAGAATATTTGCTGTAGCCCATCTTTTATTATTATTATTATTATTATTATTATTATATTATTATTATTATTATTATTATTATATATATATATATATTATATATATATATATATATATATATATGTTGGCATTTTAATTCGTTGTTCTGAGTAATGTAGAGTTTGTATGCTCTTAACTCGAGATGAGTTTTCGATTCTTGGTTAACGCTATCTCAAAAAATTTCTACACCGTGCACATAATAAACCATTTGGAAAAATCAGGAAGCGAGCTATAATGTCACTTATATCACTTCTTTTAAATAATTGGCTTTTGAAGTCGACGATGGCGCCTCAAAACTGTAGTTCGACTTGCTACAAACTGCAGTTAAATTTCCTCTAACCAAACCCAGCTGTTTTAAACAGAGAAAGGTTAATGGGATAGTGTACCCCATTGATGAACGAAAAATTTGTGATGGTTAAAACCGGAGTGTTTCTGATCAGAGCCCAGTTCTATCAGGACCGACTTGGAATAAAGAGCAATAGGGATAACAATTTGTTTGTACCTAATTAATGAAACCATAGCTGCTAGAAATAGCAGCCAAATCGCTCTTAATTCAAACATAAAGGAAGATGAGTGTGTACTCACGATAAGAATGTTTTTGATCGTAACATTGCTCTTTGCTCCATTAGGGCTGATCTTGTGTTAAGCAACAACAATACCAAAAGCAGTAAATCATGATAATTTTTCTATTCTTCTACCGCAACCTCACTCGCAAGCGAGTTTGACCTTATTAGCATATACCGTGCGACCACTGTCTCTTTTAGGTGTCTTTGCTGTTGCGAACAGACACACCGACACACTTGAGACTCTAAACCTTGTTCCAGCGGAAAATCCATATGACAGCTAGGGTAGGAGAGAGAGCTGACACTCATTTCAACTGAATAGGCTAGAGCAACGTTAAATGAAGTAAAGAGAAATGAAGTATAATTTGTCACCAGCTCACGAATCAAGAGAAGTTGGAAAAACATTATACAGTGTTGTTACAGCTCTTTCGTTTCTGTGTTCAAATCCAAATCGATGTTAGCTTTATCTTTCACCCTTCCATAGCCATTTAGCCATTTCTCCTCACACTGAAAAAACGATGAACAACTTTAATCAATTTTCGAACCTTATTGGGTTCTCATCAGAGGCGTCTACATCATTCTGACAGTCTCCAAAGAAACAAACAGCCAAAATGTTTGAATACTCAATAAATGCAGCAGTTACTCTATGAAGGAGGAGACAGACAGACAGAGAGGCTGAAGAACGAAGAGGTTGAGAGTTTTCGCGTGACACGTTTCATTCCATATTATATTGCTGGAACTTTCGGTTTCGAAACCCTAAAGTTTCACGTGTCTAATTAGACAAAATCTGAGCGACTTAAAGCCTTTAAGAATCGGCAAAGCTGTGTGAGCTTTTCCGAGTTTGAGTATGTGCGTGGTTTTATGTATGTGTGTGTACATGGTTTTACGTTACTGTGGGTGTTTGGAACCAAGTATGTGTGTGTGTGTGTATTTGTGTGTTTAGCTGGATTTACGTTGTCTATGGAACTGTGCACAAGTTTCCGTCTATATTATATGGAAGCAGGAAGGATGTGTGTGGTTGTTTGTGTGTATGTATTGATTTAAGTATGTATGTCCATGGGGTTGCGTGTGTTGTTGTGATTCCTCCATCACCATACATTTTGATCTGCTGTGTATTTGTGATCTGCTGTGTATTTGTGAAGTGTATGTGTTGGGTCAACGCATGCATGGTTTCCCGACTGTTTCTGCATCTCGTTCAAAATATTTAATAAGATGAAGAAAAGTGAAACATAAGACGCTTTGCGGTCTAATAATAAGGACAAGGATAGAGATGGGAGGTAACAGCAGAAAGTGAGAGAGAAAATGAAAGAGCAAGAGAGGATGGAATGTGAGAACGAGAGAATAGAAACTGTGCTGTGGATACAGAGAAACAGTATCGTACGGCGGAGAGAGAGAGAGAGAGAGAGAGAAAGGGGAGGTTGTTAAAGAGAGAGAAAATAAGGTAGAAAAAAAGAGAAAAGAGATAAACAATGTGATCTTGCGAGAGAAAGAGGTGGGAAAAGAGATATGAGGAAGAGGAAAATAGTGGTAGTAGTGAGGTAGGGGAAGACAAAGTGCCTTGAAAGGCATAAAATGGGAAAAGAGAAAAAGCGCAAGAAGGGAAGTGGGAAATATTGGATGAAGAAAGAAGAGACACATGCACATGTGCATGTAATTTAAATAAAACAGAATTATATAAACATATACATACACAAATTAATTTATGTTATTGAATGTAAAGAAGATTGAATGAGACAAACAAAAATATAGATAATTCATCAACAACACGTACGAGATTCTAATAATAGACAGATTCCACTTAGTGCACATTTTAGAATATTCTACAACAAACAAATCATTTAACCATCATGTTTTACCATTTTTGTACAATAAATTCGCAAATAAAGTCGAATTATTATTATTATTATTATTATTATTATTATTATTATTATTATTATTATTATTATTATTTCTTTTTCAGATGACGGTCGGTCGGAGATTGACAATTCACTAGTGGTCAGTATGGAGATCAACGGTATCATGTACCAGGGCGTCTTGTTTGCTCAACAGCCACGACGGATTTAGCCCAAGACTACGTCTGTAATATCACCCTCCGCGGCTCAGGATCAATCAATAAAAACAGTTATAAAAGACACATCACAATTGTAATAAGCAACAACAAAAGCAAGACAACAATAAACATAAAGAACAGTAACAACAAAAACAAAAACTAAAACTATAAAAGTAAAGAACTGAAAATAATACAAAAAACACAACAAAGGAAAGCAAAAGAACTGCCCAGTTGTTTTTCACACATTTGCACTTCGTCAGACTCGACTCATTCAGAGACTTGGTGCTGCAATTTGAGCTACAGAGACTGCTATGTTGTTGCTACTGTTATCTCATACACACATTACCATGTGCACACAGATGCATATTTACATAAACAGACACTGACACATACACATATCAAAAATATATAAAGCAACGGCGCATATGTCGAAATTTGCGAACGATAATAAAGGATGTGACAATGAATCGTAAAAAAATACAAAACAAAAAGACAACCAAAATAACAAAGAAACCAAACGAACATACAAACTGAGGCGATGACAATGATTATATTATTATTATTATTATTATTATTATTATTATTATTATTATTATTATTATTATTATTATTATTATATTATTCATGATTTGAGATATTCATCAGAAATTTCCATACGTAAAAAAAACAAGGATTAATATACGTCTTGGACAAAAGAAAAGATGATAAAAAAAATACATTGCATAGAAGTGTTTGAAGGTCATCAAAGATGTTCCTCGATTAAATTCATTACAGTTATTATTATTTAGCCGGGTTCCAGTGGCAGAGGCGGTATAGAGAGCAGCTGAATAAAATGCCTTGTGGTATTTAATGTCTTCCCTTTACGTTCTCTGTCCGAATCCCGCAAAGTCGACTTGGCATCTCATTTTTCTGGGAGGTTTCGATAAAAATATTGCACCAGTTAAATATTGGGTCGACTATTTACCATCATCCCACCCCAAATTTGTGGCTTTGTGCCTAAGTTAGAAACCATGATCATCATTATTGCTATTATTATTATTATTATTATTATTATTATTATTATTATTATTATTATTATTATTATTATTATTATTACAATGACAGTAGTAACAATAACAATTTCAATTATGTGAATGGATTTTCTTTTTGTTTTTTTTTTTGTTTTTTAAATCATTAAAAATTAAAAAAATAGAAATAATGATAAAATGTGAACAAGATGGCTGAAGTGGAATGAAAAAAAAAGTAAAACAAAAAAGAAACTGAGAAAAAATACAAAGTATATATATATATTCAGTGAAGCAATTTCTCTTCAGTACTTTGGAGAAGAAAACTAAATTGCAAGAAGCTAAGACTGGAACATGAACTGTACACCCCTGATAGAACATAAAACAATTGAACAGAACGGATTCAATGCAGACATACGTGCACACATACACACACATATACACACGCATGCATACACACACGTACACACACGCAGGCACACATGCATATTCATACAAGATATTTTTTAAAACTGTGAAAAAATATATATGTTCAAGCGATATAAACACTTCCCTCGCATCTCCCCTTCTCTCTCTTTCTTTCTCTCTCGCTTTCTCTCTCTTTGTCTCTCTCCCCGATATTTCTCTCACAACTGACTGATACAAATTGGTACTGAAATTCAAATTCAATCTTAGACAGAAGCTCAGTCTCACATTCAAACTGGAACTAAAATTCACGCTCAATTTCACACTCAAATTGAAACTGAAACTAAAAACTCAAGCTGAAATTCAAACTCAAACTCACAACCTCACTCACTCATTTACTTACATATTTACTTAATTAAAACCATCCACCACTCACCCTCTTTTAATTTCTCTGTATTCTTACATTTCTCCCCAAATATCTTATTTTTGCTTGCATATCATTATAGGCTGAAGAACAAGAAAAACATCATCAATAACATATATAAATAAAAAAACAATAAATAAAGCTATGCATAGTTGCACAGACGCACAAGAAAACAACATACCCGCATACTTGCACACATACACATCTACAAAAATCCATATACAAAACCAACACTAATACAAGCAAGAAGAGACAGTTAATTATATATGTACTGAAAAAAAAAAAACAATTATTCATACCTTTTTGTCTTCATACGTACGCATGTTGTTTTATTTTATTTTTAATTTTTTTTACACAAATAAAATTATTAACAAATATACGTAGAATACGTATTGCATGAATATTAAAAAACGCAAAAAGATCAACACAAACATTATTATTAACACTTATTAATCAATTAATATTTTTGTTTATGACTTTTTAAAATTGTTAGTCAAAGGATGAAGATCAACACCCACTAAGTTTTGTAGGAGCTCAAGATTCAGAGGGCAAGCCATGTTGAATGAATAGTGAATTAGCTCACGAGTTTGCTGAAATAGCGGAGCAACCCGCCTTATGACAAATTACACTAAACGATCCGGATGTTATAAAAACAGCCTGGATTCTGCTAAAGATACCCCTGAGCAATGCAGTGATGTGAAACCAGGTAACCAATGAAATCTATAAATCATGGATGACCGATTAAGACTACCACTCCAGGAAGATGCATTAAATCGTTTCTTTTAGAATCACATCGAGTGAGGCAAATTTACTACTTTGAGAAATCAAATTAATCTTTCATAATATATGTAAGTCATTGTTATAGCCTATGTCTATAAACTTTTGGCCAGCACTGAATGAAAAACAGGTGTAGAAAAAAATCGTTTTTATATACAATGTTTTGTGGTCAGAAAATGAGCCGTCAGTTGAACTCGATTCTGTCTGGTGTTGGGATTTAGTCTAAGGTTGTGTATTCTGTTTAATTCTGCACAGAGATACTTATGAATGTGCTGTTACTGAGGGTTTATGAAAATGGGATAGACTACTGAGCATATATAACACATTTTGGCTTTGATGCGTCAACAGTTTCCTTACATGCATACATTTTGTTTAGACCTAAGCATACAACATTGACTAAAATCTTTCATTATAATTTATAGTATACTATAGCATTAAAACTATGTATTAGTGATATATTAAAGAGATAGCTAGACAGACATACAGACCGACAGACAGACAGACAGACAGAAAGATAGATAGATAGATAGATAGATAGATAGATAGATAGATAGATAGATAGATAGATAGATAGATAGATAGACTAGACAGATGTTGGAAGAGAATAAACAGCCCCACTACTTGGCAAGTACTGTTTATTGACATCGAAGGAATACAAGGCGTCGTCACTAGTATTAATATCATAATATAGTGAGCCGGCTGCGCAGTATTCTATTGGCTCTGATAATTCACTACCTGTTAGAACTAAGACTACCCCACTGTCAAGATCAGGATTATATACTAAACTGTCTTAATATTCTGATTTCAGGCTTGGACTTGCATCAAAAGCTAAAATTGGTCACGTGATGAGCTGAAACAGCTCTAATTAATAATCGAAAATACATTTAACCATAAATGTTAAGTAAATTGCTATGAAATTGTAAAGGAACAACTGATTCTGGGCGCGGCATCATTTGTCTCTCCTATGTTAGTGGCCATAATTTACTACTGCGACAGATATAACCTATAGATATGCGATACACTCATTATGAGTTCACAGTGAATCTTGTCTGATAAAACGATTTAACGTGGCCCAGTTGTGGTTGATGCAATTTCAATTATAATGACTATTAATTATTGCGGAAAGTATAAAGCTTACTACTTTATATTTATCTTCTATACAAAATAATTTTTATGGCTAAAACTATACCATTCTGATTGTCACGATGTTCGTGTGTTCGATTACTACACTTTAAAGAACCTTGGGTATCAAACGAATTCAAAGATAAAATCGAAATGTCTAATATAATCTTTTCTACTCTAAGCACAAGGCCCGAAATCTGGGGGGAAGGAGCCAGTCGATTAGATCGACTCCAGTACGCAACTGGTATTTAATTTATTGACCCCGAAAGGATGAAAGGCAAAGTCAACCGCGGCGGAATTTGAACTCAGAACGTAAAGACGGACGAAATTCCGATAAGCATTTCGCCCGGCGTATTAACATTTCTGCCAGCTTGCCGCCTTCTTTAAAATATTCTTTTCTACTCTAGGCACAAGGCCCGAAATTTTGGGGGAGGGGAACAGTCTATTAGATCGACCCCAGTACGCATCTGGTACTTAATTTGTCGACCCCGAAAGGATGAAAGGCAAAGTCAACCGCGGCGGAATTTGAACTCAGAACGTAAAGACAAACGAAATACTGCTACACATTTTGCCCGGCGTGCTAACGTTTCTGCCAGCTCGCAGCCAATAAATGTTTAATATAATAAAACAAGTTTGTGTTTCGAATTAAACAAACTTAACTATGGAAAGAAACCGAGGACATGATCGAAATATATAATTAAACTATAATGAAACAAGATTGTGTGCAATGCTTTAAATAGCCATGTGTATGGAAACAAATCGAAGCATGATCGAAATCTTCAATAAAATTAAATAAGCGTTAGGCTTTAATCACACTTCAGAACAGAAGGAAATCGAAGACATAAACGAAATCTTTAATATAATGGGAGACTGTATCAGCATATAACACTTATACATTAAAAATCAAGAAAATACGATTATAAAATGTGGAATCTTCACGAAATATTATAACTCTTCCAAAACGGCTAAGTTGGCAGAAGTGACTTAGATTGAAAAAAAAAAACTATTACGTTACTGAGGGTTGTGACTGAAACATTAAAAAAAAACTAATGTCCGTTAGTTTGGCAACAACAGAATAAATTGAGAAAAGGGGAATGAAAAATATTCAAAATTCTGCCTGGAGTAAAAGTCTAATGGAGGTCTTGCCTTTGAACAAAGAGTATAAGTGTGGCCTTTTGTCGCTGGTGTAAATAACAGTCCGAAACGTTAGTCGTTCTGCAAATCGATATCTCACAATTCACACCTATAGTATTCAGTTTCTCTTTTCAGTAAATTCAGTTCAAATCTACAAGGTTCAATTATGTCTTCCTGTAATTAATACGACAGGTATCCATAGTACATTACGATCAAATAAATCGAACCTAAAAATAGTGGTTTTGTCGGTATTAGATATTTAAATATGATAGTGAATTACCAAGCTCAGTACAGTATCAAACAAATGACTTAGATTAAAAAAACAATTACAATTAGTTGAAATACAATGGTTCACACACACTTGTGCAAAAACAAACGTTCGCGCGCACACACAAACACACACACATGTTTCAAGTGAAATTAAATAGATAACTTTAGAAACTAAGTATGCATTTACATGGAAATTATTAGAGCTCTTGGGATCAGGTAGTTGCGTAGCATTGTGAATGTCAATATGGATGCGGGACATCTTTCAGCGACAAATGTAAGTATTGTACTCCAACACGTTCCCCGTCAATTTCAGGGCATCAAACTTATCATTATATACATGTATATAATAAAAAGATAAATGCGCCCTTTTAAAGCCTAGCCAAGCTCATGGGCCCATTTTCCCGGTTTTCATGGCGTATGTGTTCCCCAGCTGGATGGGACGCCAATCCATCGCAGCGTTACTCATTTTTGCCAGATGAGTGGACTGGAGCAACGTGAAATGAAGTGTTTTGCTCAAGAAGAACAACGCGTCACCCGGTCCAGGAATCGAAACCACAATCTTACGATCATGATGCTGACACCCTAACCACTAAGCCACGCGCCTCCACATACATGTATATACATATATATATGGATATATATATATATAATATATATATATATATATATATATATATAATATATATATATATATATATATATATATATATAATATATATATATATATGGATATATATGGATATACTTGTGTGTATATATGTGTCTGTATGATAGGAAATAAAAGAAAAGCGGGTTCAGATTATGACATATTTGTACAGTATGTAGAGAAAAACGGATGGATAAAAGAGTATAAGTCACAAGAGATCAATAAAAGTTCTGTTAATGGAAATTCGTAATTGTTGACATCAACGCTTGTAGACTCGAGGAGAAGGCGCAAAGTAATTATTACTGACATGAGGTTATTGACGAGGAAGTTACCACAGATAAAATCATCGAGTTAAAAGAGATGAAGAGCGGTATGCAGAGTGTACCTTACAGCTGTTTCAAGAATATTCGTATAATTGGCACATTTTCATTCATGCCACCGGTATCCAACATTTTGGTGGTAAACTATTCTATATTGCTTAGGAAACAGGGTTGAAACTCAATGGCACATGGATTTAAATCATGTGTATGTGTGTGTATGTATGTGTGTGCGTTTGTCTGAGTATATATGTATGTAAAGATACATATATATATATATGTATATATATATATATACATACATACACTCACGTACACACACTTATACATATATATATGTATATAATTGTTAAAGAGGACAACAAACTTTAAGGCAAGACAAACATCTCAAGTAATATACGTTATTATTATTGGAAAAATAATAACGTATATGATTTGAGAAGTTTGTCTTGCCTTAACGTTTGTTGACCTCTTTAACAATTATATACATCGGAAATCTAGAATGGCTCTATAACTACCGTCTTGGCTATAAACTTGGAGCCCCAGTAATCCGTAA
>NC_042999.1:79136967-79156967 GCF_006345805.1 Octopus sinensis | reverse complement strand
TATATATTTATATATATTAACAATGTCACAAACGTAATGTATGTGTGTTGTTAAACATTGATAACTGTTTGGTTTAATGTAGGTCCATTTAGTGAGATGAAATGTGAACACAGTATACTTTATAGCTAGTCAAAATAAAACCGCCCGAAAGTGAACGAGATGACAGCTATCACTATATGGCAGTTTTTGTTGGTCATCTTTGTCGCGTACTCACCCCACTTCCCGAGTTCGAAATAGCCAGTTAGAAGTATATACAAATATAAAAATTATTTCCTGATATGAAATAGCGCCTCACAAGCAGAATGAAATTTAGATTAAGAGTGAAAAGCTGCATCAGCGTTTAACTACTCACATGCATGAAGGATGTGGTATTGGTAATTTTTACGTTATTGAACTGCTTCTAACACAACATTTGAATTTTGTTGTATTTGTGCGACGCTATAGCACATCTGCAGGTGTGGTTGTGAAGTAAAAAGTTTGCTTCCCAACCATACGGTTTCGGGTTCAGTCTCATTGCACGGTACCTTGGACAAGTGTTTACTACTGTAGCCTATGTGTGTAACCAAAGCCCTGTGAGTGGTTTCGGTGGACAGAAACTGAAAGAAGCCCATCGTGTATATAAATATATATATATGTGTGTGTGTGTGTGCGTGAGTGTGTATGCGTGTGTGTGTGTGTGCGTGCGTGCGTGTGGAGTGTATCTATGTGTGTTTGTATTTGTGGCTGGTTCTCCCCCCAATCACCGTATCACAACTGGCGTTCGTGTGTTTACGTCCCTGTAACTTAGCAGCTCGGCAAAAGCCCCGATAGAATAAGTATTAGGCTGAAAAGAAATAAGTCCCGGGCGCGATTTGTTTGGCTAAAACCCTTGAAGACGGTGCTCCAGCATGACCGCAGTCAAATGCCCGAAACAAGTAAAAGAATAAGGCGCAGGAGTGGCTGTGTGGTAAGTTGCTTGCTAACCAACCACATGGTTCCGGGTTCAGTCCCACTGCGTGGCATCTTGGGCAAGTGTCTTCTGCTATAGCCCCGGGCTGACCAATGCCTTGTGAGTGGATTTGGTAGACGGAAACTGAAAGAAGCCTGTCGTATATATGTATATATATATGTGTGTGTGCGTATGTGTTTGTGTGCCTGTGTTTGTCCCCCTAGCATTGCTTGACAACCGATGCTGGTGTGTTTACGTCCCCGTCACTTAGCGGTTCGGCAAAAGAGACCGATAGAATAAGTACTAAAAGGCGGTGCTCCAGCATGGCCGCAGTCTAATGACTGAAACAAGTAAAAGAGTAAAAGAGAGAGAGAGTATACGGTTGGCTATTTCGAATCCGTTTCGGAAGTGGGGACAATAACAACAACAGCAACGAGCAGCAAGAACTGCGAAAATTGCGAAATATCGATATATTTTTCTCATCCACCTCTTGGCCATTTCTTTTCCGCTAGCTTTGAATTCTACTATTATACTGTGATTTTAACACTATACTTCTTTAAATGGAACTAACTTTAACGAAACACTGTAGCTATTACGTTTAACAACACACATAAACACACGTGTGTGTGTGTGTGTGTGTGTGTATTTATATTAATGTTTGTGTTTTTCTTTGTTCTCTTATAATAATAGTAATTATAGATTAATCTGAAGGAGTACTCTATACGTTTGTCCAGTACAAATTTATTGTTGTTAAACAAGAATGTTATTGACTTCGCAGACATCTAAGCCATCGTCATATATAATGTCATGAATATACATAAATGTATGTGTGTGTGTGTATGCATAAATGTATGTGTGAGTATGTGTGTGCATGTGTGTGTATGCGTGTGTAAGTGGAATACCCGCAGAAAATAGGGCGGCTGACTTGAAAAACTACACTACGTCAAGCAAACATTGATATCATTTTATTCCATTCTCAAAAAGTTTGCGAAAGTTTTGACACACAGATGCTCTAATTGTGGTATTAATATGTAAGCACGGTCGCGCATGAGTGAGTTATATAATATATATTCTCTACATGTATACAAAATGTATAAACTTAGATACTTAGCTAAGTTTCAATCAGAAGCAACTCAGATCATGTCTAACTTAATAACACCATGTGTGTGAGTGTGTTTGTATATAATGTTACGACTTGGTGGCCATAACCCGAATTTACACAACCAACAATGATGGGGTGCTCCCAGAACAACAACACACCATGGTGTTTTTGTTTTTAAATATTATTAACAGAAGTAAAATATATACAGTTTAGAAATTTGGATTCAGAAATTTGGTTTCATAAACTTGATTTCATAAATTCGGATTCGTAATTTGGTTTCAAAAATATGGTTTCATAAATTTGAATTCTAAAATTTGGTTTCATAAATTTGGATTCAGAAATTTGGTTTCATAAATTTGGATTCAGAAATTTGGTTTCATAAATTTGGATTCAGAAATTTGGTTTCATAAATTTGCTTTTCGAACTTTGGGCCCAGATGTGACACAGAAATTATTTAAATCTAACAATCAAAAGTTCTGGCGAATTCCTGGAGCATAAAATAAATCCATAAATGCCTAACACAAAGCAAAAAGTGCATAAACTAAACAGGCAATCATAGCTTCCAGAATTTAATTGTACAACCTTGTCTCACAGAAACAAATTTAACTGTCACAAAAACTGGGTGTACAATTATCTCTGCTTATGAACGTTTGCTAAAGGCTAGCCAATTTGTTAGCATTTTACAGTTTGGCTATTTACAACCCGGGTAGTTTATCCTGTTCATGCTATATTACTAGCATTATCCTGCGTTTGAGAACAAAATTATTTTCTTATCTTTCAATACATCTCAACGCTTCTAAAGCAAACTTTGTTTACTTTCATCGTAATTTGAAGTGTTGTACAGATTTTGTATATTGATAAAAAGGAGGCAGTAAGAAGTTTGGATAATCCTCTGTGTGTCTGGCTTTGTGTTTGTTTGTCCTCCATCGCTTGACAGATGATGATGGCTTCCCCGAAACTTAGCGGTTCTGCAAGAGAGAGCGCTACAATAAGTACTAGGCTGACAATGTATAAGCCATGGAGTCGATTTGTTCGACTAAAATGTCCTTTAAGGTGGTACTCCTGTCCAGGAATCTTTCGTCACACATCTATGACCTCTTCAGCAACACTTTCCATCTTCATGTGTGCTCTTGCTCCGTTTACTCCATTATTTGGCAAAAAAAATGAACGTCCGGAAATATAATATCTGTTTCAGCATACGGTTTCGCATAAAAAATCTTGCAACACAAATTCATAAGCGTATATATATATATATATATATATATATATATATATATGCAGTCTTTTACTCTTTTATTTGTTTACTCTATCGGTTTATTTTGTCGAACCGCTAGTTACGGGGACGTAAACACACCAACATCGGTTGTCAAGCGATGGTGGGGACAAACACAAACACACAAACGCACACAAACATATATATATATATATATATATAAATACATTTATATATATACATATATATATATACAATTTAATAAATAAAACATATGCATACATACATACATACATACATACATACATACATACATACATACATACATATATGTACATACCTACATCTATATGTATATATACATGCATATATGAGTACAGGACACCATGAATAAACGTAGAACACAACGAGAAACGAAAATATAAAATCAAACAAGGAAACGGACTTTTTTTAACAACGAAAAAACAGAGTACAAGACAAACAATACAAGGAATATTCCCCTTCTTCAGCTGCCCCTGTTTCGACTCAATGCGTGTTTCGAAGGTAAGGGCAGAACACGATACGACCGAAGCAATCCTTCCTGCAAAATGAATTAAATAAAATTCTTTTGCAGAGGGGTAAAAAAAGTGACAAGAACAGGACGTAAAAGCAATACAAATGAAGAAAAAAACAGTACAAATAAAGAACCCAATGAAAAAAAGGAGACAAGGAAAATTTATTTACACATCTTTAATTATAAGTTACAAAAGTTTCCGTGCCATCTCTATTTGTAACGCTAGTTGACGCTTAAATTATAAATGGAAAACCTCGTAATATTTTCAGTTGTAGTCATTGGGGAAGCACTTCATCAGACTTGCATCGAAAGTGTGTTATTACACTGTGCGCCCTTCAAAGATTGTTGTAAGGAAAATTTCGTAAGGAAACAGAAAAGAATAATTTGAAAGTGGGGATGCGGGGGAAGTATGTGGTGTAGATATTATGTGGAGGGGGGGTCAATGATAAGGAGAAAAGGAAGGAGCAGAAGAGGATGAAGGAAAAAAAAAAGAAGAAGAAGAAGAAGAAGAAGAAGAAGAAGAAGAAGAAGAAGAAGAGAAGAAGAAGAAGAAGAAGAAGAAGAAGAAGAAGGGGGAATCTAGTCGCATGCTGGTGGTGGGTCAGCCTGTACTGGCCGAACCATTGTTACTGAATTCCTCTGATGGAAGATGTATTTGACTATCCAGCGGCATCAGTCTGCGACATCTGAAAGTGAAAAGGTCTATTCAATAGGTAACTAGACAATTGTTTGCACACAAACACACACACACACACACAACACACACACACACATATATATATATATATGTACATACATGCATGCATGCATACATACATACATACATACATACATACATACATACATACATACATACATACATACATACATACACATATATAATCACCGTAAAGAACTAGGTTTAGCAGTAAATTTGCCAATCTCGTAATATTTTTGTTTCCCAAAACTAAAAGAGTGGTAAGCATGTCAATAAGGTGCTAAAAACTAATGAACAAATAATGTATAATAAATGCAGAGAAAATAACCCTGAACTAAATGAGAAAGAAAAACTAAGGCCATTTTACATACACAAACACATGCGTGCGCGCACGCACACACACATACGTATGTATATATATATATATATATATATATATATGCCTTTGTGTCTTTGTATACACATATATACATATGTAATATACACATACATATACTAGATCACGTTATTTCGCAGTGTCTTTTACTCCTCAGAAGCAGACATCTGCCACCAACGTAAGAGCCGATTCTCTTTATCATAGAATTTCACTTTGTTTTCAGGCACTGATGCTGCAAATAGCCAGGTGGCTTACTATAAAAGAATTAATAACGACAGAAGCAGTATTAATACCATAAGACAACTTTTATGGCTAACTTAACGGGTATCTTTTGTCAGAACACTGAGTACTGCGATAGTTATCACGAGAAGACCTCTCATATGGACTCGTGGTAACTTTGCCTTTCATTCTTTCGGGGTCGATAAATTAAGTACCAGTTACGCACTGGGGTCGATGTAATCGACTTAATACCTATGTCTATCCTTGTTTGTCCCCTCTGTGTTTAGCCCATTGTGGGTAATAAAGAAATAGGTACATAAAAGCACTCATATTTATATCATTGATAGACGCGCACACACATTCACAGTCAGGCGTGTACATACACAAATCGTTGCTGGGCCGTAGCTTTATCTCTAGGGAATAGTTTTCTTCGTGACACTGCTCTAAGCTTACATGATTGAAAAGAAATACGGGAAGTCAGTAGGAAAATAGTGATGTCTGTATAATGAAGAAGTATGCGATATAGACATGCTCGTTAAAACAAGCTTTTAGTAATATGCAAAAACAAAAAAAAATGAAGAAAAACAAGCAACCACAACGCAAACAGTAAAAAAGAGACTAATATACTTTCACGTGTGGAGTCTCCACGTGAGGGCTTTTTCACCGTATATTTTAAGCTAATGAATATTCCGTTTGAAGCCAAGAACGTCAGATTTCCGTTTCGCTTACAATATATATTTGTATTTGTCAAGAAAACCTATTGTTTTTACACTAAGTAAATATAATTGGCATGTAGTTCTTTAATTATTTAGTTAACAGAAACTCTTGTGTGTTTTAACAAAGTTTATACCTTGTTTATATCAGGTTCTTTTTATCTTTTACCTTCTACTTGTTTCAGTCATTAAAATGTGGCCGTCCTGAGGTACTGTCTTGAAAATTTTTTAGTCGAATGAAATTATCCCAGTACTTACTGATTTTTAAAGCCTGATACTTATTCTATTGGCCGCTTTTGCCGAAACACTAAGGTAAGGAGGTGTAAACAGACTACCACAGGTTTTGGAGGACAAACATAGACGCAAAGACATGTATATACAGCAGGTTTGTTTCAGCTTTCGTCCACCAAATCTACTCATAAGGCATTGTGAGGCCCATGGTTATAGTAGAAAATACTTGCTGATGGAACCGCGTGGTTAGAATGAATCTAAAACCGTGAAGTTGTGAAGGTAACTTTTTGCTACAAAGTTACGTCTGCGCCTACTTTGACAGTTGTATATATTACTTAGTACTTTGATAGGCGAATCAGTGAGCTGGTATATATTGCCTTTCACAAGGTGAATATAAACTCATCCAGATGAAATAACCTTGATCAAAAAGGAACCTTCATTCTGGGTGGAGTAGGAAAAGCAATCTTGTTTCAAATTTAAAACTGTTTTCGCCTTTTTCGACGTCCGTATAATTTATGAGATTATAACTATTTGAAATATTTTGTATTTTTCAAGGTAGTTGCTTAGTATATTTCCATTTAATCATTATACATCGTAGCTGTAAAAATAATCCAGAACAATTTTGTTATGTTTCTGGTACTTTTACAACACAGATACAACGGCATGCTATCGCAAAGGATCATATAAACACTTAACATATATATGGTTGTCTTGTAGGTGACAATGACAATCAGTGAAACTACATCGAAATTCCTTAACTGGAGCAAATTGACCATATGATTAATTGAACTAAATTAGGTTGTCAATGTCTTTTGCTGTAATCTTAACATGGAGAGAACAAAGAAATCAGCATTCTAGCTAGTATTTTCGTGTTGTTAACGTAACTGAACTTTTCGCATCACGTAGACCAGTCCAACAAGTTAGAGCAATGCATATTTCTTTTCCCCCTTATAAACTACCCTCGTAGACGATGTAATGAACAGTGACGGTAGCGTAAGTTGTGGAGGGGTGGCAACTACAGATTCTGAATATCTATCCGAGGAAACTATGGAGGCAAAGTTTTTTACGCTATAGAGAGAGAGCTTCTTGCTTCAAAACTGAATGAAGGGAGTCGCTATCAAAATAAAAATCTGAGTAACATGCTTCAAAGTAATTGGTCTACTCTATTACTGTGATAGTATCTGTGACTCTTCACAATCTTGTTTCAGTTACATGTAGCATCTAAGTTATGACAAAGAAGCTTGAAATCAAGAACAGAAAAACCATACAATCTTAGTGAACATTCTTTTCACCCAAATGACGAATGATATCATGAATTGCATTTACTACAAGGCGGCGAGCTGGCAGAAACGTTAGCTGGCGAAATGCTTAGCTGTATTTCGTCTGCCGTTACGTTGTGAGTTCAAATTCCGCCGAGGTCGACTTTGCCTTTCATCCTTTCGGGGTCGATTAAATAAGTACCAATTATGCACTGGGGTCGATATAATCGACTTAATCCCTTTGTCTGTCCTTGTTTGTCCCCTCTATGTTTAGCCCCTTATGGGCAATAAAGAAATAAGAAACGTTAGAACGCCGGGCGAAATACTTAGCGATATTTCGTCTGCTGTTACGTTCTGAGTTCAAATTCCGCCGAGGTTGACTTTGCCTTTCCTCTTTTCAGGGTCGATAAATTAAGTACCGGTTGCGTACTGGAGTCAATCTAGTCGACTGCCCCCCGCCCCAACAAGTTTGGGCCTTTTGCCTAGAGTAGAAAAGAATTGCATTTCCTACTGCTTAATTGTTCGTCAATGCAATTTCTGAAGGGATCATCTCAAAAACTTTGATATGTTGTTGACTGATTTGTTAAATGTTGCTGCTTGTCATGCCTACGGGATTTTGTGACACCACAACTGAATATATTTAAACGTATCTGGCCACTAAGATCAATGTATATCCTACGAATAAAGAGTGTCTATTCCGTCCTCTCAGTTAATACCAAGAAGATATTTCTGCCACCTCTTCATATTAAACTTGGTTAAATGAAAAATTTGTGTGGAAACAATGAACGCAGTCAATCCAAATAGATTTCAGTACTAAATGTTATGCAACAAATTAAAAGAGAGATAATATTTGTGGTCAAAAATCAAGGAGGTTCGAAAAGACATCGGACTTGAAAAAGAAAACACACCCCTCTCCCCTCATACACTGCAATGGAAAATAAGTAGCCTTCATATAGAAAATTAATTTAAAGCTTTTTATTCTTTCACTTGTTTCAGTCATTTGAATGCGGCCATGCTGGAGCACCGCCTATAGTCGAGCAGATCGACCCCCTTTGTAAACCTAGTACTTATTCTACCGGTCTCTTTTGCCCAACCGCTAAGTTACGGGGACGTAAACGCACCAACATCGGTTGTCAAGCGATGTTGGAGGGACAAACATAGATACACAAACATACACACACACACACGCACACATATATACACACACGCCAGGCTTCTTTCAGTTTTCGTCTACGAAATCCAGTCACAAGGCTTTGGTCTGCTCGATGCTATAGTAGAAGACACTTGCCTAAGGTGCCATGCAGTGGGACTGAACCCGGAACCATGTGGTTGGTAAGCAAGCTACTTACCAAACAGCCACTGTTTATAAAGAAATAAGCTATCAAGTTTCGTTAACGATACACCTTCTAAACTGCTGTCTAGATATCTTTCCAGAATATTTTGGTACGGTAAACGACGAGCAAGAAGAATGATTCCACCAAGATAGTCAAACAATAAAAACTCAAAACTTTTGAAATTTTGTAATAAAATTACTTTGAAATTAAATAAATAAGAATTAATTAAATATATGCAGTACTTCTGTTGAAACAATAAGCAAATTTTGTATAAAAAATTATTATTTTATAATTATTGGATAAACCTGTAAAAAATATAACTTTCATATTTCAAAATCTAGATGTGCAAGCGAAAAACAAAAGACACGCTTGAATCAACGTCTGACATATATTCAGAAACAAAAAAATTAAATAACTATATTTTGGTGACTAGTATTTTTTTTATTGCTGAATCTAGAGGAAAAAAAGTAGTAGCCATGACCTTTGTATGTTCTCTGAGACCGGTGAGTTTGACGTCCGAGTTACATTTAAATTGTTGCAGGTCAATTTCTGGTGGAACGTCATGAGCAAGAAGATTCCAAACGGCTAATGTTCTTGAAAGGAAAGACTGGGCAGAGTAGTTAATGTAGGGCAGAGAGAAAGTGAGAAAGAGAAAGAGAGTTGGACGCAACAGGAGTGATGAGATGTAATAACCAGAGTGAATCTGTGGTGTCTAAGTGGAGAATGTATGAGACCAGCCACATCCGAGGAACTGGGGTCAATATATCAGCGACTAGAAAGATAGACAGGAGGCAGTACAACTGTGGACCAGAGGCTGCGATGCGCCAGGCTGTAATTTAATACCAATTAGTATATTTTGCGATAAACAAGTTACTGATTCAGATTCGAGTTCAGTTTCTGGATTTTATATAAAAAGAAGTTATTGGTTTCGCATTTTGTCAAAATATCAATATATTTCAGGATAGCCTGCCTAGCAACTATAAACTAGAAGTAATTGAAGGTGTGGTGGATGGGTCGTGAGTTCGAAGAAGTCTGAATAACCAGCTCAGGGCATTTCCTTTCCTTTAAGCCAATAATCTGCTGGTGTATACATTTCCTAAATAAAGATTCTTCGTACTTTGTAAATTAAAAAATAAATTGAAGATAAAATAAAGCAAACAATGAGTTGTTAGCAAGAAATCATGAAATCAGCTGTATGGCTAGAAGTTCAAACTCCAGACAAGAGCTTTAACGATAAAAGGCGGTAAAAAAAAAAAAAACTAACAAGAAATGTTTTTGTTGTTTATTTTTCAGATTTTATTTTTCCGCTGAAATGGGGCTAAATTCTTAATCAGAGTTAAAACAGCTTTCAGTAATGTTAACGAGATGTAGTACATTTACGGTTGATTATTTCCTCTTAACACAAACCATTCTTTCGTTAAATTGAATTAGTGTCTCTTTTCTTACATGAAAGTCACAGCTGACAGAAATGCTGCCAGATTTACTGAACTGCCGGTTCAAAGAATTGCTCTACAGCTCGCATCCCATCAGTGAGACTATTCAAAGATTCTTCAGTATGAGACCCAGTTAATTCCTGTGCCAATGCTAACAGTTTCTAGGTAACATAAACAGAAAGCAAATTGACTGAAATTACCCTCTGTCTGTGTGTGTGTGCGTGTGTGTGTGTGTGCGCGCGCGCGTGTGTGTGTGTGTGTGTGTGCGCGTTTGTGTGTGCATGCATATTTGTATATATGCGTGTAAACGTGTGCCTACGCGTACATACATTCATACACACATACATACATACAAACATACATACATATGCGTATATATGTGTCTCTGTGTGCGTGTATGTATTTATGTATGTATGTATGTATGTATTTATGAATGTATGTATGCATGTAAGAAGTTTGACAGCCGTCTGTTCAAAAAAGAATGGAGTTTAAATGACTGATTAGTTAAGACCTTTGTTGCAACACCCACTGTTAACTCACAACTCTGTCCTGAAAGTGGTAAGCCTTGTAGTAGCTTTTATAACACTCGTAACTTTTACATTCGGTGTTGTAGCTGATTTTCATGCTGGTACCCAAATCACCACTCAATCGCGTACTAGGTGTATGAAGATCCTGCTTGGCTCAGAAGTCGGTATCTTGGCCTTGTTAGTTTGATGCACATCAGTACAGATGTAGTAAGCGTTGCAACATTTTGATTATAGACTTAATCGGGAGACTGTTCTGTCCAACATTAAACTGCCTTCAAGGTTCCATATCAAATTTATTATGAGGTTTACGTCTTTGTTAATTAGACGTGGACCAAGCAGCGTTGAATGAAATATGGGCATTTATATTCATATTTCACCTGTGTGTGCGTGCATACATGGGCATAGAAAGACATACGCTGCAGAAATCGTCTCGAGAGATACGAATCTCCTTGTAGACAAGATAGACAAAAATCTAGACAACATACTATTGAGCTATGAATGACATAATTGGACAAAATACTATACTCTCTCTACTCTAGGCACAAGGCCCGAAATTTTTAGGGAGGGGCCAGTCGATCAGATCGACCCCAATACGAGACTGGTACTTAATTTATCGACCCCGAAATGATGAAAGGCAAAGTCGACCTCGGCGGAATTTGAACTCAGAACATAATGATAGACGAAATACCTATTTCTTTACTACCCACAAAGGGATAAACACAGAGAGGACAAACAAGAACAGACAAACGGATTAAGTCGATTATATCGACCCTAGTGCGTAACTGGTACTTATTTAATCGACCTCGAAAGGATGAAAGGCAAAGTCGACCTCGGCGGAATTTGAACTCAGAACGTAGCAGCAGACGAAATACCTATTTCTTTACTGCCCACAAGGGGCTACACAGAGGTGACAAACAAGGACAGACAAACCGATTAAGTCGATTATATCGACCCAGTGCGTAACTGGTACTTATTTAATCGACCCCGAAAGGACGAAGGGCAAAGTTGACCTCGGCGAATTTGAACTCAGAACGTAGCAGCAGACGAAATACCTATTTCTTTACTGCCCACAAGGGGCTACACAGAGGTGACAAACAAGGACAGACAAACCGATTAAGTCGATTATATCGACCCAGTGCGTAACTGGTACTTATTTAATCGACCCCGAAAGGACGAAGGGCAAAGTTGACCTCGGCGGAATTTGAACTCAGAACGTAGCGGCAGACGAAATACCGCTAAGCATTTCGCCCGGCGTGCTAACGTTTCTGACAGTATGGACAATATACTATTGAGATAGGAATGACATCATTGGACCGTAGGACGTTTACATTTCTCTGTTGCTGTGTATCGTCCGCTATGGATATCAAGTCGCCCTTCAAAGCTGCTGATAACAGATTGTTGTCATACTGGAACAGCAAATGATACATTTTCTTCGCGCACAAAGATTTTAAAGTTGGAATTAATTAATCGATGACACACTAAATGAAATATAGGCACGTACAATAACATTTAACATGCTTGTGTACACTCAGTGTTGGAAATTGTTTCAAAAGAAAGCAGAAACGCTTACGATCTTAGGTCCGATGAGATCATTCCTTACCTACTGGTATAGTTTTCACGCATACTCTCTATAAGGCGTTTTTTCTCGTGATAATTTCTACCGCAATATATCTTGCGATGTCCGAGTGTGCGCCTGCAAGTTAAATACGATTGTATTTGTCTTAGATTGCAGTAAAACTCATGCTCCTATGACTTGTGATACATGGCTGTAAGCCTTCAGATTATAAAATTATTTTCTAGGTATATCGGTTCTCTGTAAGTTTCGCAAAATTAACTGAGTTGGAATATCAAAAGGTGCGTCTCTACCTGGTCGTTCGACTTCCTGAACAATGTACTCAATGTACTTCATCCCTTGGTTGAAATACGGAGTCATTAGCTATTGTTCTCTATCTCTATACTCTTCCCCGCTCTGTCTGTCTCTGTCTCTCTATCTCTATCTCATGCTCGCACACACATACACAAACACTAAATACACACAAACGCACAAATGACAAGGTACGTTACTGCTGGAATACTTTGACTCATTTGTCTGCTCAGTGTGGATCAAACTAGAGCTATCAGCAGCAGCAGTAATACGCCATCTTAGGGCCATGAGCACATTGTCGTACCAGAGGATAAATACGAACTATCAAGTCTTCAGATGTTATTCAGGTAAATTAAAATCTAAATCATAAGATGAACAAGTTGGAGAGGAATTTCAAACTCCTGGTGAGTCAAGGCTGCGGGGTGGTTTCAATTCCTGGTTAAAAACTCCATTTGATTTCACTTATATCGTGGATTTACATGGATTAGATCTTGACACGAATAAATAATTGAGCGTTTTTTGTTTTTGTTTTTTGTTTTACTGTACATCGCATAAATCTGCTTCTTGAGAGAAGTCCCGTTCTTTAAAGAGGAGAGAGAGAGAGAGAAAGGGAGGGGGGAGAGAGCGACATACCTAAAACTAGCTTCCACCCTGTCCCTAATTTGAGTTTCCATTAATCACTTGACTAGACAACTGACTCTCACAGAAGAGAAGTGGATGGAATGTTGCCCGGATTCATCATGATATGAAATAAATAAGAATAGCAATATGCGTGTCGTGGAGAAAAATATGGTCGGTGTCAGATTAGAAGAAATGAGAGAGGGATAGGAGGAGGGGGGCAGGAGAGAAAGAGACATAGACACAGATCAAAGAGAGAAGCAGTATGTATGCGAGTATTTCGGTGATATCATGTGTGTGTGTGTGTGTGCGTGAGTGAATGATTGTCAAGGAGAGTGATAATGAGAATAAATGTATGTGAGAGAGTATGGGGGGGGGGGTTGAGAGATCATGTTTCTTAAATAACTAAACTGGAAAAAGATTTAGCCATTTGTTGGTTTCATTACATAGCCATCCCGCTTCTCTCTCTCTCTCACTCCCCCTCTCTCTCTCTCTCTCTCTCTCTCTCTCTTCTCTGTTTCTCTCTGTCTGTCTGTCATTCTTTCTCTCTCTCGCTTTCTCTCTACCATTCTCATTCACTCTATGTCTCTATCTCCACGTCTCGGTGTCTTGTCTAAGGTTATATATCGCTTTGACATATAACTCCGGACATGTGTGTACTCACACAGGCACACTCACACACACACACGCACATGCACGCGCACCATCACTTATATACATATTTACGCTACATACACTTAAACGCACCTCCACACACACACACACACACACACACGCACATATATATATAATATAATATATACATTGATATGTATGTGTATTTAGATTAATACACACACACACGCGCGCACATACACACACACATATATATAAGTACAGGAGCGGCTGTATGGCAAGAAGATTGCTTCCTAACCACATGGATTCGGGTTCAATCCTGCTGCGTGGGACCTACGGCAAGAGTCATCTACTATGGCCTCGGCCCGACCAAATCCTTGTGAGTGGATTTCGTAGACGGAAACTGAAAGAAGCCCGTCGTATATATATATATATATATATATATATATATTATATATATATATATATATATAATATTAAATTAGAGATAAAAACACTATTAGGCAAATCAAACAGTGAAAATCATAAGCCAATACATAGAAATAAAATCAATTTAAAAAATGTAAAAGTTAAAATTTAAAAATTATTAAATAATTTAAACTTATAAATTTTAATATATATATATATGTATATTTTTATATTTTTATTTTTTTTTTTTAATAAATATATTTATACTATAAAATTGGATTTAATCCTAAATCTAATTTTTCCCTGTAAGTTTGGATTTACTCCCTAATAATTATTATTATTATTATTATTATTATTATATTATTATTATTATTATTATTATTATTATTATTATATATGACCTCGTGAGTACCGTTGTCGATTTTTTTCCCTCTGTCTTCCCTTCTCGGGTTCTTTCCTTCTCCTATGTTTCCGACGAAGAAACGTTAAACCATCCTTCTTCCCTTCTTTCCTGAGCGTCCAATAATACTATATTTGTTCCACGTCCTCGCGTTGTTGTGTTTTTTTTTGTTTTTTTTGTGTTTTCTTGGCTCAGTGGTTAGAGCGTCGAGCTTACGATCGTGAGGTTGTGAGCTCGAATCCCGGACCGGGCTGTGTGTTGTGTTCTTGAGCAAGACACTTTATTTCACGTTGCTCCAGTTCACTCAGCTATAGAAATGAGTTGCGACGTCACAGGTGCCAAGCTGTATCGACCTTTGTCTTTCCCTTGGATAACACTGGTGGCGTGGAGAGGGGAGGCCGGTATGCATGGGCGACTACTGGTCTTCCATAAAACAACCTTGCCCAGACTTGTGCCTCAGAGGGTAACTCTCTAGGTGCAACCCATGGTCACTCATGACCGAAGGGGGGTCTTATATATATATATTTACTATTTATATAATATATATATATATATATATATATATATATATATATATATATATATATATATATATAGATATATATATATATTATATATATATTATATATATATATATATATGTATTAAGGTTCCAAGTTTGAAAATGCAATTTTAAAGATGTTTATTCACTTGACCGGTTTCAATTTTTTAGAAAGAGATTGTCAAAAGTAAAATGTAAAGCTTTGTATAAGGTTTGTTGTGTTAAATACTGGTTGGCACAAAAGTATTGAAATACATATATACATTCTTTGATTATAATAAGAAAATGTTGACAACAGTTTACAAGGAAATATCTGACAAAATATTAGACAAAAAGTTCATTGAAAATATTAGTTTATTAAAAGTAATATTTTTTATTAAAGCTCTTCATCAGAAATATAGAAAAAGTACAAAGACGGAAGACGGAAGACGGAGAAAGACAATCGCCAGCAATACACACGCGGTCACATATTGAAATGACCGGAAAGGGTGAGGAAAAAAATTATTTCTAAGACCGCAGAGTGCAAGACAAGACCGTATGTGTGTGTATGTGTGGGTATGTGCGTGCGCGCAGGACTGCGTGTGTGTGTGTGTTAATGATAGTACGCGCGTGTATGTGTGTATGTGTGTGTGTGTGGTTGTGACTCTTTATGTATCTGTGTGGTTGGACTTTGTGTCGCTTTATGTCGTAGGAAGAATTTATAGTAAGAATTTTGGTAGGAGTGGCTGTCTGTTGTGTCTCCCTACACATGTGCGTAGGAGGATAGTCACTAGAAAGGTGTTTAACTGATAGTTTGAAGTATTTGTGTGTGCGTCTATGTATATGTTGTGTGTGTGTGTGTGTGTTTTGTGTGCAGCGTGTATCTGTGTGTGCGTGTATGTGTGTACGTATGTGTGCGTGCGTGTGTGTATGTATCCATGGATGTATAATTGTGTGCGTGTATGTATGAGTGTATGTGTATGGGAGTTATGTGTGGGTTCATTTGCATGTGCGTGTGTGTGTATGTGTGTGTGTGAGAATATGTGTGTGCGCGTGTGAGTCTATGTGCGTGTGTACGTGTGTGTGTGTATGTTGTGTCTGTGCATATGTGTCTACGTGTGTATATATATATATATATGTATATATATAATAACAAATTAATAAATAAAGCATATGCATATATACATACATATATGTACGTACCTACATCTACATGAATATATACATGCATATATGGGTACAGGACACCAAAAAAACGTCGAACACAATCAGAAACGAAAACATAAACACAAAACCACGGAAATGGACTTTTTTCTTAAACAACAAAAAAAAATAGGACATACAATACAAGAACCGCACGCATCCATTTCTAAATATGTTTATTCTGTATATATATATATATATATATATATATATATATATATATATATATATATATATACGTACGTATATATGTATGTATGCATGCATGTATCATGATGCGCTCCCAATTCTTTCTGGATTGCGCCATTCTTTTCCATTTTGTTCCAAATCGCTTAACAAAATTGTCTTTTAATGGTCGTCGAGGCCTTAAGAGTGGTCTTTTTCGATTTCTTGGGTGGCACTCAGTAGGGTATGATAGGGTACAGCAGAGTCCTCCAGTTGTCTCTGAAACTTTCGATTACATCTTTCACTCCGCTCCTTCTCTATCTTATTTCGAATATACTCCCGTATACACACACACACAACACACACACACACACACACACACACAAATACACACACATGCGTATATATAATTCAGATATACGTATATACATATATATATATATGTATGTATGTATGTATGTATATCTATCTATATATGTATGTATTTATTATATATATATATGGTATATATATATGTATATATATATATATATATATATATATATATATATATATATATATATTATATATCCTCATACGTCGAAACCGACGGGAGAATCCATCAAATGCATGTGTGTGGGTGTGTGGTGTATTGTGTATCTGTGTTTATTTTGAAAGCAAGTCTGCTAATACGAATATCAGAATAGTGGAAAACGGGAGTTTCTCACGTTTCCACATTTCTCAAAAAAAACAACATAATAACCATGAGTGGAATAAAATGGCATTTCCAACCGGGAATTGAACCCACTTCATGGTCTCCGATTGCCAATAGCTTAATTATGTCTTCAAGTTATACACAGCACTTTGATTTCGACTTTTGATTTGCCCAAACACCGCTCACTCGTTATATGCAGAAGGAAATGCTGAATATACTGAGTAACAGACTGACTGCGTAACGTGGCTGGCTGGCTAGATTACACATTACGATATCAATATCAATTTCTGAATTATCTTATATCTATTTTCCTGTTGGCGTGCTTTCGTCTCAGAAGTTATCTTCACAATGAGATAAATTGAGTCAAGAGGAGAGTATTGGTACTAATCATGATAGAAAAGCCTTAAACGTCATTTATAGTGTTGATGTTGATGTCTATGTGTGCGTGTATACATACATGCGTTTATAACATATATACATAAATGCATACATGCATATATAAATATATGCATCGGTGTCTTTATACATATGGGCATACACACATACATATATATATACATTTGCATTTGCGCATATATATATATGTACGTATATGTGTGTATATATATATGTGTGTGTGTGTGTGTGTGTGTGGTATACATACACACACACGTACATACATAGTTACATAGATACAGAGACATTTACATGTATATGTGTACTTGTACAACATATGATATATGTACGTATGTATATTATACATACGTACAAACATGTGTGTGTGTGTTTGTTGAGAGATAGATAGATAGAGAAGGAGAGAGAAGTGAGAAAAAGGAATAAACAGAGATATAGAAAAAAAAAAGAAAAGAAAGCAAGGTTTCAGAAAGCGAAAGACTCCACAAGAAATTTAAGCGATTTCTAATGATTAACCTATGGGAAATTCGTAATATAGCTAAATATCAGGAAATAATCCCTCTTTTAGATGGAAAGCATTATTGCATTTCTTAATTGATCAGCAATAACTGATTACAGCGTCATTCGGTATTGCCAAGAGGAAGACTTCTGAGGAGAGTATATAACAAAATCGTAAATGGTGTAATGTGCTGTAATAGGCTGGTGCTATTTCTGCTGCTGTAGCCAATATGGGTGTTCTTGTTATAGGTAGTGGTGGTGGTGGTGGATGTGGTAGGGATGGTGGTGTTACTTATGTTGCTGTTGTTGTTCTTGCTTTTGTTTTTCATATCGTTCCTGTTGCTTTTGTTCTCGTTGCAGTGGTTTGTCTTCAAGCTGTTTCCTGTTGCTCCTCTCTTTTTTTCTCTCTCTTCTCTTTCTTTCCTTTCTCTTCTCTCTCATGCACTTGCCCTCTCTCTCTTTTCTTTCTCTTTCTTGCTCTCTCTCTCTCTCTCTCTCTCTCTCTCTCTTTCCCGTTCTATCTATTCTCTTGCTCTCTCTTTCACTTTTACTGTGACAAACTTGTCTCGCTTGTATATATGGACGTAAGTACGCTTTATATATATGTGCATATGTACGTGCACATCTATATGCATATATATATATATATATATATATATATAGTCATTTTACATGGCTGTTCTGTTCGAACGGACGTTAACCCCAAGAGGATATTTTCTGTAGCTGGTTAACGATGCAACCCTGCAACCTGCATCCGATATATTGCGAGCAGGGGAGCAAACCTCTACCACCTTCTAGAGAAGGGACCAGCAGACCAAGCTTCTTTCTTTTTTTTTAACCCTGTCCTTAAAATTGCACCACCTTGTCCGCTAGAGATGGCAGTAACTTCTGCTTGCAATGTATATAAATCAAGCAATGTATGTAAATCAAGCGACATTCCCTCGCTATATATATATATACATACATGCATGCATATATATATATATATATATATATATTATATATATATATATATATATTATATATATATATATATATAAATATAGATATATCTATATATATATATATATATATATAATATATATATATATATATATATATATATATATATATATATATATATATATATTGATCTCTCACAAATACTCAATATCCCAAAATCTACATGAAAGAAATCTAGAAAAGAAAAGAAAATTGAGAGAAACGAAAAAAACATTACTCTCTAATGAATATAAATATGTCTATAAGGATATCAGAAAGAGGATGACCTTTGAAAGGATTTTTCGCACCCAACACAAATAAAGAGAAACAAATACCAAAAGAACAACCCAAAGAAAACAGCAAATTTGTAATTACTGTTGCTCGGCATGATGAAAATGATGATGATGAGGAGGAGGAGGAGGAGGATGTTGGTATGGTAATGGAGGTAATGGTGATCGTCGTCGGGAACTTTGTGGTAGTTGTGATGATGTAAGAACAGAAAGAACTTGTAATAATAGTTGTTGTGATTGTAGTAGGAGTAGTAGTAGTAGTAGTAGTAGTAGTAGTAGTAGTAGTAGTAGTAGTAGTAGTAGTAGTAAGCAGCTAGCAGCAGTTAGAGCAGGCAGAGAAGAACAGCAGCAAAGAAGACAGAGCAGCAAGAGAGAAGAAGAAGAAGAAGAAGAAGAAGAAGAAGAAGAAGAAGAGAAGAAGAAGAAGAAGAAGAAGAAGAAGAAGAAGAAGAAGAAGAAGAAGAAGAAGAAGAAGAAGAAGATTAGAATGAACCATCATAATGCAGAAAGAACTAAGATTCTAACATACTCCATGCGTTATGACGTACTAACCCAATATTTATGCCACATTTTAGGGAGAGGCAGCGTTTGTAGATATGGTTGTTTCCACAAGTAGGGAATTTACATATTCCTATTACGATGAATATAAGCGCGATGGATTAAAAGAATTGTCACATCGTCTAGGAAAAAATGTTTTGCCATATTGTGTTATCGATCTTTATGTTTGAGTTCAAAACCAGCCGTGTGTGTGTCTGTGTGTAGGCGG
>NC_042999.1:79129467-79131967 GCF_006345805.1 Octopus sinensis | reverse complement strand
TGTTGTGTAATACATATATATTTATGTATCTATAGATATCTATATATAGGAGGAGACGAGTGGCTAATTGGTTAGGGTGTTTGCATTCATGATCATACGATTGTGATTTCGATTCCTGAAATGAGCAATGCTTGAGAGTTCTTGAGCAAGGCACTTCATTTCGCGTTACTCCAGTCCATTCAGCAGTCAACGGAAGGGGAATATATACGTCAAAGACCCCCGGAAACTGGGCCTTATGTGTCTATGGCTCGCAAGTACCTCTGATCGCTTTTGGAATATATATATATATATATATATATATATATATATACATATATATATATATATATATATATCTATATATATATGTACATATACATATATATATACATGTATACACCACACACATATATATATATAATATGCATATAATGCATATATATATATATATAGATATATACACACACGATCATACCACATGCACATATATATATGTGTATATGTATATATATCTATGTATGTTATATATTATATATATATATATAGGAGAGAGAGGACGTACCTACATACATACGTACATACCTTCATACATCAGCATACATACATACATACATATATGCATACGTAAGTAGACCCCCCCCCATCCCATGAGGAAAGAAGAGCAACCTTCTTGCTGTTTATATAATAAGACGAAAGAGTTCAGTAAGCAACCGAAGTAATGGTAAATTTAAACGTCATGTACTTACCATTCTTACCCGAAATCACTTCAACATTATTATTTGCAGGTCATGAAACTATTGGAAAACACTTAAATTTCTTGAATTTCAGAATATTCTGTGTCTTCTTTCTTTCTGTAATTTTTCCCTTCTTTCCTTCGTTCCTTTCTTTTTTCCTTCTTTCGTGTTTTCTTTGGCTTCCGTCTTTCCTACCTTTCTTTCTCCTTCGCCTTCATTTTTCCCAATCCTTTTTGTTCGTGTTTATCTTTCTTTTTCTATTTTATTTGATTGGCTGATGGGAATTCCTGATTGCCGTCTACTCCCCCACCCCTCCACCACCACCACATCTACGCCCTAGCCCCTTCCCCAGCGTCACAACAACAACAACTATCACCATAGCCATCATAACCACCGCTATCAACACCACGACCATCATAACTACCACCATCACCATCATCATCACCATCACCATCGCTATCACCTCCACCACCACTCAACCAATTCGCTTTCAAACCAATTACACATTTCGAAGTGACCATTTTTATTTTTGTAAGTTGATGCTGCTGCTTGAAGACAAGTAGCTTAACTATTTATAATAATTGAGATTAGTCACTGGAAATTTAGCTCCTGGGGTAATAAAAGATTCTCTATGTGAAATGCAACACCAATATTTATACTGTAATTATCTCTACAATGTCTACACTTTGAAATAATAATGCTTTCCCTACATAGACAAGATGCCTACCATTTCTGTTATTATCTTATACTTTACTACGTTATTGTATTTTATTATTTGCTTTTAAATTAGTAGGACAACGGGAGAAAAGAAAGTGGGTATTTGAGGGTAAGGGTGAGGTTTTGTTGGTGACGCCTATTTTGTCTTTTTCGATGTTAAGACTTGTTTTGAATGAAGTGAAATGAAGTAAAGTACAGAATGTTATTGACTCGGTTATTCTTTTCATTCTGTTACATTAGACATTAGGCTACGACCATACTGGAGCATCGCCTTCAAAGAGGGTATTTGATTTTATCAACCCAAGATTTGACTACTTAATATGTGTTATTTCTATCGACCTCGGAATGATGTACGTCGTCAGATTTAATCGACCCAGGAAATATTTAAGCTCACATATGTCGGGTCCAAAGAGCATATGACATTTTCTCGGTTGCTCTACTGATTCTGCCATCCAATAATCTTACGATATATTTTATGATTTGCTTTAGAATAGCTGGGCGTGATGTGCTACAGGTGTGGTGTTATCTCGGATAAGCCGGGATATATGATAAACACCATACATTTTCTCTTTCACAAAGTTACTACCATCATAACTTCGACCGTCAAACTTATTAAATTTCATTAAATTTTAGACATTTAATTTAATTTATTTTCCTTTGTAGTCATTAGTTTGTAGTTTTGCTATGACACTGCCATTAAGAATAGTTTTGATAATTTCGTCTCTAGTAAATCGAATCCTGCTAGTTTTATCAACTACGTACGCTATTACAACTCAGTACTCTGCCTGACTCTCAAACAATTCATCCAACCACTACTTTAAACTGTTTCCATGGATTTTTTTCTCATCGATTATTCTTTTATTTTAAAAACAGTGAGTGGTTTTAAATATATGGTTTTATATAAGAAGATTGTCTTTTTTTTTTTTTTGTTACTCTAAGCACAAGGCTCGAAATGTTGGGGGAAGAGCCAGTCGATCTCAGTATGCATCTGGTACTTAATTTATCAACCCCGAAAGGTTGAAAGGCATGTAGACCTCGGTGGAATTTGAACTCAGAGCAGAGACAGTAAG
>NC_042999.1:79120987-79129367 GCF_006345805.1 Octopus sinensis | reverse complement strand
TATATATATATATATATATAGATATATATATATATGTATATATATATATATATATATATATATATATATATTATTTATATCATGTGTGTGTGTGTGTGTGTGTGTGTGTGTGTGTATATACATATATATTTATGTATCTATATATATATATATATAGGAGGAGACGAGTGGCTAATTGGTTAGGGTGTTGCATTCATGATCATACGATTGTGATTTCGATTCCTGAAATGAGCAATGCATTGAGTTCTTGAGCAAGGCACTTCATTTCGCGTTACTCCAGTCCATTCAGCAGTCAACGGAAGGGGAATATATACGTCAAAGACCCCCGGAAACTGGCCTTATGTGTCTATGGCTCGGCAAGTACCTCTGATCGCTTTGGATATATATATATATATATAATATATATAATATATTATATACAATATATATATATATATAATATATATATATATATGTACATATACATATATATTATACATGTATACACACACAATATATATATATATACATGCATATAATGCATATATATATATATATATATATATACACACACGATCATTACGCACATGCACTATATATATGTGTATATGTATATATATATATGTATGTATATTATATATATATATATATATATAGGGAGAGAGAGACGTACCTACATACATACGTACATACATTCATACATACATGCATACATACATACATACATATATGCATACGTAAGTAGACCCCCCCCCATCCCATGAGGAAAGAAGAGCAACCTTCTTGCTGTTTATATAATAAGACGAAAGAGTTCAGTAAGCAACCGAAGTAATGGTAAATTTAAACGTCATGTACTTACCATTCTTACCCGAAATCACTTCAACATTATTATTTGCAGGTCATGAAACTATTGGAAAACACTTAAATTTCTTGAATTTCAGAATATTCTGTGTCTTCTTTCTTTCTGTAATTTTCCCTTCTTTCCTCGTTCCTTTCTTTTTTCCTCTTTCGTGTTTTCTTTGGCTTCCGTATCCTACCTTTCTTTCTCCTTCGCCTTCATTTTTCCCAATCCTTTTTGTTCGTGTTTATCTTTCTTTTTCTATTTTATTTGATTGGCTGATGGGAATTCCTGATTGCCGTCTACTCCCCCACCCCTCCACCACCACCACATCTACGCCCTAGCCCCTTCCCCAGCGTCACAACAACAACAACTATCACCATAGCCATCATAACCACCGCTATCAACACCACGACCATCATAACTACCACCATCACCATCATATCACCATCACCATCGCTATCACCTCCACCACCACTCAACCAATTCGCTTTCAAACCAATTACACATTTCGAAGTGACCATTTTTATTTTTGTAAGTTGATGCTGCTGCTTGAAGACAAGTAGCTTAACTATTTATAATAATTGAGATTAGTCACTGGAAATTTAGCTCCTGGGGTAATAAAAGATTCTCTATGTGAAATGCAACACCAATATTTATACTGTAATTATCTCTACAATGTCTACACTTTGAAATAATAATGCTTTCCCTACATAGACAAGATGCCTACCATTTCTGTTATTATCTTATACTTTACTACGTTATTGTATTTTATTATTTGCTTTTAAATTAGTAGGACAACGGGAGAAAAGAAAGTGGGTATTTGAGGGTAAGGGTGAGGTTTTGTTGGTGACGCCTATTTTGTCTTTTTCGATGTTAAGACTTGTTTTGAATGAAGTGAAATGAAGTAAAGTACAGAATGTTATTGACTCGGTTATTCTTTTCATTCTGTTACATTAGACATTAGGCTACGACCATACTGGAGCATCGCCTTCAAAGAGGGTATTTGATTTTATCAACCCAAGATTTGACTACTTAATATGTGTTATTTCTATCGACCTCGGAATGATGTACGTCGTCAGATTTAATCGACCCAGGAAATATTTAAGCTCACATATGTCGGGTCCAAAGAGCATATGACATTTTCTCGGTTGCTCTACTGATTCTGCCATCCAATAATCTTACGATATATTTTATGATTTGCTTTAGAATAGCTGGGCGTGATGTGCTACAGGTGTGGTGTTATCTCGGATAAGCCGGGATATATGATAAACACCATACATTTTCTCTTTCACAAAGTTACTACCATCATAACTTCGACCGTCAAACTTATTAAATTTCATTAAATTTTAGACATTTAATTTAATTTATTTTCCTTTGTAGTCATTAGTTTGTAGTTTTGCTATGACACTGCCATTAAGAATAGTTTTGATAATTTCGTCTCTAGTAAATCGAATCCTGCTAGTTTTATCAACTACGTACGCTATTACAACTCAGTACTCTGCCTGACTCTCAAACAATTCATCCAACCACTACTTTAAACTGTTTCCATGGATTTTTTTCTCATCGATTATTCTTTTATTTTAAAAACAGTGAGTGGTTTTAAATATATGGTTTTATATAAGAAGATTGTCTTTTTTTTTTTTTGTTACTCTAAGCACAAGGCTCGAAATGTTGGGGGAAGAGCCAGTCGATCTCAGTATGCATCTGGTACTTAATTTATCAACCCCGAAAGGTTGAAAGGCAATGTAGACCTCGGTGGAATTTGAACTCAGAGCAGAGACAGTAAGATTAAATACCAAGATGTATTCTGTTCAAATACTCTAACTCTGCCAATTCGCTGCCTGGGCAGGATTTGAACCTAGAACTTACAGTGAAGTAACTCAAACATCACAAAATATTTTGCCTACAACTCTAACGATTCAGTCACGCACTGTTGTATCAAAAATGCATAAGAGTTGTTGCTCAAGCTACAAGGAATTCCAGCTAAATTTCCTCGAAACCATTCTATACTATTGCAAACAAAAGACGGTCACATTGGATAGTGCGATACTAGAGACACTATATCAGGAAAAATAAAAGATGGGATAGTCAAAGGTGAAAGAAATTGTGATCATAAATCGGTTCTAACTTGGATCTAAACAGCAACAATGTAACAAGACAACAACAATATGATAGGCTTACAAAGTTGTTCTATAATATTTTACATTTTATAAGGCGGCGAGCTGGCAGAAACGTTAGCGCGCCGGGCGAAATGCTTAGTGGTATTTCGTTTGCCGTTACATTCTGAGATCAAATTTCGCCGAGGTCGATAAATAAAGTACCAGTTACGCACTGGGCTCGAAGTAATCGACTTAATCCCTTTGTCTCTCCTTGTTTGTCCCCTCTATGTTTAGCCCATTGTGGGCAATAAAGAAATAAGAAACGTTAGCACGCCGGGCGAAATGTTTAACGGTATTTCGTCTGCCGTTACGTTCTGAGTTCAAATTCCGCCAAGGTCGATTTTGCCTTTCATCCTTTCGGGTCGATTAAATAAGTACCAGTTACGCACTGGGGTCGATATAATCGACTTAATCCGTTTGTCTGTCCTTGTTTGTCCCTTCTGTGTTTAGCCCCTCGTGGGTAGTAAAGACTTAGGTATTTCGTCTGTCTTTATGTTCTGAGTTAAAATTCCGCCGGGGTCGACTTTGCCTTTCATCCTTTCGGGGTCGATAAATTAAGTACCAGTTGCGTACTGGGGTCGATCTAATTGACTGACCCCCTCTCCCAAAATTTCAGACCTTTTTATATGTTATTATTTGTTTTTAAACATAGAGGTTGGGGACAGAAGCTGTTATGACGGTCATTTGCTTGACTTCCTCGGAGTATTTGAAATGGACTGAATACAGTAAAGTATTTCATAAATATTTCTATTGTATTTCCATATTCTTCGTGCATTGGTTTTTGAATGGGGATGAAAAGCAACTCAGTACAAAATTCATTGGATGGTTGTCCTTCCTCTCCTTAAAGTTGAAATATGATGAGGGGTGGATTTAAGTGAGATGGAGTGAGATCAAATGAAGTGAAGCAAGTTGAATACGGAACAGACGGGGAAAATCTTACATTGAAAAAATATTGAGCATAATTTTGTATCCCTAAATCTTGGGTTATTTAGAGAAAACAGAGCTACCGAAGAATGACTATACGTCATACATACATACATACAAACATACATACATACATACATACATACATACACATGCGCATACCCACATACATGCATACAGACAGACAGACCGACATATATGCATACATACATAATACATACATACACACTCATACACATACAAACATGTATGTGTGTATATATTATACACAAACGTACAATTACGTAGACACACACAGGTAAATATATTCTTTTATTCTTTTAGTCCTTTACTTGTTTCGGTCATTTGACTGATGTCTAGTACTTATTGTATCGGGGTCTTTTACCGAACCGCTAGGCTACGGGGACGTAAACACAAAGCATTGGTTGTCAAGTGATGGTGGGGAGACAAACACAGGCACGCAAACGCATACACATACGCACACATATATATATACACACACACACACACACACACACATATATATATATATATATTATATATATATATTATATATATATATATGACAGGCTTCTTTCAGTTACCGTCTACCAAATCTACTCACAAGGCTTTGGTCGGCCCCAGGCTATAGTAGAATACACTTCCTCAAGGTGCCACGCAGTGGGACTGAACCTGGACCCATGTGGTTGCGTGAGCAAGATACTTACCACACATCCACCCCTGCCTATATATATATATATATATATGTGTGTGTGTGTGTGTGTGTGTGTGTGTGTGTGATAGACAAGCTCAATCCCCAATCATTTGTAGACCAAATATAATCACAATTGTTACAAATTCTTGAGGGAGAACTCTTGAAGTATCCACTTCCCTTCTCTATACATTTTCTAATTTGCTTGAGGTAACCTTGCACAGTGAAGCAAGATATATTAACCCTCCAACTCAAGTGGCCAATACTTTGACGTGGATTCTATTCAATTGTTGTGTTATTGAGTCATTATTGGGACCTGTTTGAGTTCCTGATCAATAACTATCCATTAGATCGAGCCACCGTTTGTCTATTTTTGAAACTCCCATTGGTATTTCCCATTACTCACTTAAGTCCTTGTCTTCCACGGTCTATCACAGAGAGCACATAGCCGTGCAATGCGTACTCTCAACAACGTTAAGTCATTAACTCTATGTTGACTGGTTGGTTGCAGAGACACCTTTTATTGGCTTCTAAATTATTTGTCGCATGATGTCAAACTATTTGTTTGAAAATAAGATATTACTATTCGGCACCACTAATATATATATTTACTTTGGTACAACCAAAAACTTCCAAGCAGTACTCAATCCCAAGGAGAGAGCGTCCTTTACAGTTTATGATAGGTGACACCTCATATCTTAGTATCCAGCCATTTGATCGAGAACCTGAAATTCGAATAACTAGATGTAAGGTGCTACATGCCATAAAACATATATAGAGATTTTAACACACACACACACACACACACAGATATATCCATATAAATATTTATACACACACACCCATATATATGAATTGAATATTTTCCTCCTCTTTTCCTCTTTAATAAACCAACTACGTTATATTGTGTTATATAAATAATATAAATATATATACACGCATATCTATGCGTGTGTACGTGTGTGTGTGTAAAAGACATATGTGCTACTGTTTATATTGGATTATGTATTTATATACGTTAAGAATATAGTCACATACATACATACATATATATATATATGAATATATGTGAGATAGATAGATAGTTAGATAGATAGATAGATAGATAGATAGATAGATAGATAGATAGATAGATAGATAGATAGATAGATAGATAGATAGATAGATAGATAGTGAGAAGCTTGATCAATCGGGTATGAATTCTGGTAAGAATAGTAAATCTATACCAGTGGCGTGTGAAAATGGATTGCTCTATAAGTGGCACGTTATTACATTACGACCATTGCTTCCTATAAGGCCATTCTTTGATCTAAGCTGACCAATTTCTCACCTTGGACATAACAATGTGATTACAATTTTCGTTCAGTAGACTATGCGACCGGCAGCTGATTCAATATGAAGCTTCTGCAATTAGTTCATTATTATAATATTACTTGATCTCCCAACGGGCGGCAACTTTCTACTCCAAAACACCACCAACACTAACCACTATGATCATTGTAATCACCTTCATCACCACCACCGCCACTAGCATCATCATCACCATCGTCATCATCGATTACAACAACAACATGAACATAGATATTACAAATTTAGCTAGAGCAAGCTTTACCAAAATTTGCTTCCTTCTTTTTTTCTTTTTCTTTTCTTTATTATTATTGTTTTCCTATCTCTCTTGTCAGATAAATTTGTCACGACAAGCTTGCATTTCTTTCTATTGACTTATATCGCATCTCCTTATTTCTATAACACCATTTCTCTTCTCGTCCACAGCCTGCACCGACCATTATATCCACTCCAATATTACGCACCTTATTTCTCGCAGTTAACCCTTGCATTTCTTTCTCATCTTTACTTAATTCTATCTTATTCACTATTTACCTCTATTTTCTCTTATCATCTTTTCTTCAGATTCTGTTCCTCGCAATATCCTTATTTTCAAATTGTTGTTATTTCATCTAACACCAATTTATATTAAGTCTATCATATACGTAAGAGGAAAACGAGCAAAAGCGTGGATTGGTGCAACAATCCGACACACTGAGGCCATGGCCTGGTTTCGATTCTAGTTTGTAGCTATTTCGCCTATCCATTAATACAAGAAAAACATGGACGTCACCAAATTTTATTTCTCCTTTTAACGATGGGAGTAAAATAGTGAATCAGCAGCTGTAGCAGGCGAGTTCTGAAAATGCATCATTGTCGATATGAAAATTATGGCCTTGAACATTTGTCATCCGACCATTATAGAACATTTTTCGGTGTTAATATGTGTTATGCAAGGCATGAAGTAAATGAAGCTTTCCTCTAAGGAATGGTGATGACGGCTCTTTTCACTCCAGCAAGAACATCTAATGATTGTGAGAATCAAAGTTCAGAGATTGTTTTGCCAACATTTCGAAGATTTGTTTGAAAGTTTAGACATGGGACAATGACTGAACTTTCAAGTCTACTCGAAAGAAACAGACGTTGAATTTACCAAACGGAATCTAAAGTAGATGTCTTGAAAGGTTATTCATGGAGCAAGTAGTAAATCAGAACAGAACGCTGAGTATATTTTTAATTGCAAGAAACTGTTGCCGTATATATTAATCATAAATAACACGACTAACTACTAACATAGCAGCATTTATTGGGTTGTCCGAAAAGTTCGTTCCGATTTATAGTAGCTTACCTTTCGACTTATTTTAGAACATGGTTGAGTCCATAAAATAGGATTTGACTACACCTCCATTTAGGGCACAGTTTAAGCTATCTTTTCGTGGAAGAAGGTTTATGTTCCTATAACCTGTGTTAATTCTGTAACCCATTAAATTGGAAGATAAGAAAGTTTATTTTCGGCACTTGATGCTTTGGGAACAAGACAAAAATTGTTGCAGATCGGCTGGGATGTATACCTTACCCTCCATATTCACCAGATATTGCTCCCTCGGATTTCCACTTATTTAGGTCGCTGCAGAATAGTCTTAATGGTAAAAATTTCAATTCCGTGAATGACGTAAAAAGATACCAGTTCTGGAAAGATGGTATTTTCAAGTTGAAGGAAAGATAGAGAGACATTGTGCAACAAAATGGTTCATATTTGGTTGATACAAAATGTAATGGCAAGTATTTATTGACCTTTTTCTTGACTTTAAAAATCGGCACGAACTTTCCGGAAAACCCAATATAATTGTGAATGCCAATTAGCTTTTACATTAACCGTCAGTGGTTAGATTTAACATTCCCGTATTTGTTGTACGCACATGAAGTTTCTATACTATTATCTACTATTTCTTTTAGCTAGGATGTGGTCCACTTGAGCGAGGCTGCCACAGAGATGATATGTTCAGATCCTACTTTGTACAGTTCTGAAATCTTGTATTACTTGCAACAAGGTTGCTGTTACATAAATTCCTTCATGTGCTTGCCATTTTTATTGGTGACTTTGCTTTAAGTGGGAAGTGTGTATGTAGACTCAAGCGGAATATTGGTTTCAAATTTTGGCGCAAGGCCAGCAGGTTCGGGTAAATCGATTACATCGACCCCAGTACTCAACTGGTAATTATTTTATCGACCCCGAAAGGATGATAGGCAAAGTCGACCTCAGTGGCATTTTAACTGAGAAAATAAAGATGAACGAAATACCGATAAGCATTTTGCCAGTTCGCCTCATCACTCGGGCGGAATATTGAACTTTCTATCAGTTAAGAGGTATTTGTATACTCTTTTCTCTCTTTTACTCTTTTACTTGTTTCAGTCATTTGACTGCGGCCATGCTGGAGCACCGCCTTCAATCGAGCAACT
>NC_042999.1:79108487-79110987 GCF_006345805.1 Octopus sinensis | reverse complement strand
ACACACTCGCACACACTCAAACACACATATACATATATACATACGTACGTACATACACGCATACATGCAAATATATATGTGTGTGTTTATATTGGTTTCTATGTAGTTATATCTTTGCTTCTATGGTTCTACATGTTGGTACGTTTGTATACACGCGTGTATGTGTGTGTGTGTATGTGTGTGCATGCACGTTTGTATGTATGTATTCTTCAGTTTTATTTCAATATTGCTTGCCAACAGAGAAAGAGCCGGTTTCTAACCTAGACCCAAGGCACCTTCATTGGAATTTCGACACAAACAACAGGCTATTTTTGTATATGTGTATGTATGTATGTATGTATGTATGTATGTATGTATGTATGTATGTATGTATGTATGTATGTATAAGTGCATATTTGTATGTTTTATTTTATGTAAGTTTTCTCATGCATATACTTACATATTTAGACATGTTCCTATATACTCAAGTGATAAACTTCTGGAAAGTTTTACAGATTTTTACAGTTCCAGTGATGGCTTGGACCGATAGTCTTCGAATCAGCTCTCCCCTTTCTGATTTTGAGAAGCCTAATTTCTCAAGATTGGTATTTAAGCAATTTGTTACAAATCCTAGTACCCCAATAATTACAGGTATAAATCCTAAATACCCTAATAATTATCGGTATAAATCTGCATAGAGCAGATTTCTCAATAGTCCAACGTTGGTAGTCTCTTTTTCTACAGATTTATGTTCACATCAGCTGGGTAGCTGATTTCCACAATCTATGTATGTATGTATGTATGTTTGTATGTATGTATGTATGTATGTATGTATGTATGTATGTATGTATGTATGCATATGTGTATGTGTGTTGTGTGCACGAGTGTGTGGTGATGTACTTTTAACCATACGTGTATTGTAGGTGATAACCGTCGTTTTCTTTTCGTATATTCCTCCCAGACACCCGCGCTCATGCACACATATACACACACTACATAGACATGCACACACACACACACAGACAGACAAACACACACACACACACACACTGATAAGGATTACACGTTGAAACGCTAATGTAGAATCATTTTACAGTTTACTAAACCTTTTCGGTGCTGTTATGGTTGTTGATGTTACTGTTCTTTCTCGAAACTTATCCTCCTCTCTCCTCATCAGCATCATCAGTGCCACCACCACCATTATCATCATCATTTTCTCTGTTGATATTGTTGCTACTGCTACTACTGATGCTGCTGCTGGTGCTGCGGCGGCGGCTGCGGCTACGGCTCCTGCTGCGGCTGCGGTTGCTAGTGTGGCTGCTGCCGTTGATGATGATGGTGGCGTCATCATCGTCATGACCATCATCCCAGCCCAGTCCTACTCATTAGCTTCAACAAAATTCATCGTACTCCCGACCATTATGGTCTTAATCCTCACCAAGATCTTTCCACTCCTCTCTCCTCTCTGTATCATCGTCAGCATCATCATCATCATCATCAACCAAATGTTGCTATCCCTATGCTTTTATAGTTGTTTCACGAAAATTATTTATAGGGGTTAAAAGGTCAAATTCAAAGGAGACAAAATCTAATAGTACAAATTTAATAGCTATAAACTTGAGACAGTAATACGAACATTAGGCTTCCATACCGTATTCGAACTCTGAATCTACGCTTGCTAGTTAATAAAATAAAACAATGAGATCATTTGCCGATTCTTCCTGTCAACTTAAATACTCTAATTGATATATATATATAAATATATCATAACAATTTAATAAATAAAACATATGCATACATACATACATATGTGTACATACCTACATCTATATGTATATATACATGCATATATGAGTACAGGACACCACAAATAACGAGAAACGAAAACATAAAACCAAACAAGGAAACGGACCTTTTTTTAACAACGAAAAAACAGAGTACAAGACAAACAACACAAGGAACATTCCCCTTCTTCAGCTGCCCCTGCTTCGACTCAATGCGTATATATATATATATATATATGGATGAATAAATTATCCTTTGTTTACCGTTAACATGGAAAATTCAATAAACAGTTACCAGGGTAGCAAAATCCACGCAAGTAACAAGGATGTAGCGATCTTTTCAAAGGTAGAAACTCCGGGTAAATGCGCAGTAACTTGTGTAGTATAAGTAAATAAATGGAGCTGAATGCAGGTGCTATTCAAATTCTTTTATTTTCGACATATGTATCCCTCTTTATTTGTTCTCTACTTATTATTTCTTTACCCCTTCTCGTTCATGTATCTGCCTTTGACGTCGAATCTACAAACGGTTTTTAAAAATATTTAATAACGTTCTGTTCATTATTTATGCAGTCATCGAAATTGTTATAATGTCTTGTTGTTGAGACAGGCTCTCTTTCTTTCCTGATGAGAAGATTGCATTTTACACCGTTTATTCCTTTGGAATAAAACAAATGTTGTCTTCGAAACATATGTATATACGTATATGTATAGATATATCTAGCTAGCTAGCTAGA
>NC_042999.1:79033487-79103487 GCF_006345805.1 Octopus sinensis | reverse complement strand
CATACCCGAGCACAGCCATACTGCGTGACACCATGGACAAGTGACTTCTACAATAACTTCGAACTGATTAGAGCCTTCTGAGTAGATTTGGCAGGCGGAAACTGAAAGAAGCGCGTCGTGTCACCTTCGAGACGTAGAGTAGATGAAACCATGGCGACTGAAGAAGGGGTTTTTTTCCTTGTGTTATTTGTCCTGTACTTTTTTTGTGTTTGTGTCTATGTTTTCGTTTCTCATTGTGTTCGACGTTTTTTTTGGTGTCCTGTACTCATATATGCGTGTATGTATACATGTAGAGGTAGGTACGTACATATATGTACATATATATGCATATGTTTTATTTATTAATATATTATATATATATATATATATATATGCACGAGCAAAACGCCGTCCCCGTCCAACAGACGGTGCTGAGTTGTCAAAGATTTAAATCAAATTTTCTGAAAACAACATCTCATACCGTCCCATAGCCCCCCCTTTGAGAAACACGTACATATGCACGTTCTCACGGCTTTATTGATCTCATTCTCACCTGGAATCGATTTTTGTAACTTTTTCAAGACTTATACACGCCCTTATACCGTCGGTATCTACATATAAAATTTGAGCGCAATCGGATGGAGGGTGCCCGAGATCCTAGAAGACACACACAGACAGACAGAACGGATTTTATATAATAGATAAATATATAAATATTTATATGTGAATGTGTTTGTGTGTGCCTATGTGTCTGTGTTTGTCTCCGCTCTACCGCATGACAATCGGTGTTGGTATGTTTACGTCCCCGTAACTTAGCCGTTCTGCATAAGGAACTGACAGAATAAGTAATAAAAGTACTGAGGTCGGCTCATTTGCCTAAAAATTCATCAAGGTGGTGCCCCAAGCATGACCGCGTCTAATGATTGAGACAAGTAAAAGATATGTGAAAAACAACTGAACGCTATAACCTATTTTTTACATTCATCTTTCAATGAAGCCAATAATTTCTATATGAAGATAGAGTAGCATTATTACAATTGTTTTCACCCAATGCGTTAACTTAGTTTCACTTTCTTCAAATCTCACCCTCTATAAAAACATACAAAAATCATTTACAATAATTTGAATTATTACCTGTAAATTGTATTCTACTGGTAGTCATAGTGGTGTAAGCAACAAGCATTATTCAAATTACATCATTATACATCGCAACCGAAATGTATTTATATATACATAGTTTCAATAAGAAATCAACAGAATTGAAATTTAAAATATTTAAAAAACTACAACTAGCTTATGATCAATTTTATGTTACGGTTTATTAGGTTTGCCATTTATATAATGTATTTTTCTATTAAAACCCATTTATAACTATTTTAAATAAATACAATTTCAAAGCTTTTTTGTTCATAGATTCACTTAAAGAATATGCATTTACAGATCGAATAAAATTGTTAAATTTTCAGTTAAAGTAATCACCAGATATACTTATAAGAAGAAAGTGCTCCAATGAGCACTAGTTTATTTTAAATTAAATTCATTTAAGATAAAAATTGATTTGTATTAAAAAGCACGAAGGAACTGCAAAGAGAATAATAAATTGAGATTGAATATTTGCACAAAATTGAAAAAAAGTTAAATTATGTGATATTGCGTGTAATTTGATTTATTAATCAACGCTAATTACTTAAAACACGCTAAATTTTCCATATATTTTTTGCGAAGTAAATACATTTCTTGAATTTTACTGTTCTTATTACGCACGCGCACACACTCGTGTATGTATGTATGTATGTATGTATGTATGTATGTATGTATGTATGTATGTATATATGTATGTATGTATATACGCGCACGCACGCACGCTCACACACACATATATATATATGGTAAAAAGTCAAGATAGAAAATGCTAAAATAATTTTATAAAAAACATTTCAGTGCCGGCTTCACTCATTGAGAATTTTTCAACTATAAGTATGGAAAACAATTACATTTTGGAAAAATGTTTTTTAAAAGTTTTTTAAAAGAATATTTGCATAGTATTCAAATACAAGGGGCATTTTCCTTGTTTGTATCTGCCTTTCTCCCCTTGTTTCTCTTTTTCTCTCTCTCGTTGCTCACATGTGACCATCGTCCATCTTTCTTTTCCTCACGTGAACATCTTTTCCTGCACGGACGTTCAAAAGACGACGTTTTTTTCTCTCTCTCACTTCTATTTTTTCTCTTGTCAAAGAAAATATTTCTCCCAACGTTCACTATTTTCCTCTTGTTCTGGTGTAGCGACTCTCCATGTTTTTTTATTCGTTCGGTTTCCTTGTATGTCCCCACTGTCCTGTTTTTATTCCCTACTTTGCCCCTCCACCCCACCATAAATCTTAAATTTTATTTTAGAATTTATGGGATCAACTGTCTTTGAAGACTCGTATTAGCGTTGAATGCTCGAAATGAGGAATAGATAGACAGCTGAGAACTGATGAAGGGTCCTTTCTCTGTGTTTACTTGTCCTGTTTTCAATTTCTTTTCCCTCGTTGTTTAAGTATTTCATGTTGTTTGCACTGTTGGTGATGTCCTGTTCCCATATACGCATATATATATATATAGCATCCACCCTTAGGGGTTAGCCATATTGAAATGGCAAAAATACGTCACGATGTGTTACCGCTACTGTATATAACTCACTTTGATATTTATCATTGTTTGATTTCACTTTTTCAATATCAGCGACAGTGGACGCTGGAAAAAGTATAATTATTTGTGAAGGAATCTAATTCTCGCCGACAACTATGATGTCACACGCTGACGAGAGGTCAATACCTCGAAACTCGAGTCCGTGTGTATCATAAGTTGAAGACGGGAAGGATGACTTCCCTTTGCAAATACTGACAGGACACAGAAAGTGTGTCTATGGCCGCTGGAGGAGTGTGTCCTCCTGGGGCTAAAAAACAGTAGCATCCACCCTTAGGGGTTAGCCATATTGAAATGGCAAAAATACGTCACGATGTGTTACCGCTACTGTATTAACTCCTTTGATATTTATCATTGTTATCTTTCTGTTGAAGAGCGTAGGCTCGAAACGTTAAAGACTTGTTTTATTATATTTCCTGAGCGCCATACTAATACAATTGTTCGTTTGTTTTCCACCTGCCTTCGTCTTTTGTTTATTTTCATAAAGCTTCCCGTTATATATATATATATATATATATATATATATATATATATATATATATATATATATATATATATTATATATATATATATATATATATATATATATATATATACATATATACATACATACATACATACTATATTATTTATTATGTATATATGTATATAATATTGTATTTTTAGATACCTATTCATTCGTAAATAAACGAAACAAAAAATCTCTTATATACATACAAACAGACATACACACATACATGTGTGTGTGGTGTGTTCATTTATTCATTCGTAAATCAACGAAACAAAAGACCTTTTTCTTCATTTTATCGGAAATATTATTTAGAGAGATTGTATGACGTAACAAAAAGTGACTTGTTTAAAAAAGATGTATTCTTTATACCTCGACACTTGATTGATTCTTCACAGTTCTTTGCCTTTCCTTGGAAATTCAGTAAAATTTTGAAAAACTGAAATTTTTGTTCATCTTGGCGAAATTTGAACTTAATAAAGATTCACCGACAGAATGGATGTATTGGGACATAGCTTTAAATTAATCGTTACTTAAGATACGTGAAAGTATCAATAACAGACGAATATAAAGCATATAGGCAAATTAATTTAGAAATAGTTTTATGAATGAAACAATGCTATAAACAAGAAAGTCAAACAGGAGTAAATACGCAATTGTCTCGACACTTACTAAATGTCCTGATTAATTTAGAATGTCACTTACCCTGCCTTCTACCATAACCACGGGCCGACCAAAGCCTTGTGAGTGGATTTGGTAGACAAAATCTGAAAGAAGCCCATCGTGTAAATATGTGTGTGTGTGTTTGTTTGTTTGTGTGTGTGTGTATGTGTGTGTGTGTGTGTGTGTGTGTGTGTGTGTGTGTGTGTGTGTCTTTGTGTCTGTGTATGTTCCCTCAGATACAATTTTATAGACCACGTCATCGAAATCAATGACTTTCACGAACTTTCAATGAACAATATATTTTCTACTCTAGGCACAAAGCTCGACAATTTTGGGGAAGGGGCCAGTCGATTAGATCGACCCCTGTACGCAACTGATACTTAATTTATCGACCCCGAAAGGATGAAAAGCAAAGTCGACCTTGATGGAATTTGAATTCAGAACGTAAAGACAGACGAAATGCTGCTAAGCATTTCGCCATGCGTGCTAACGTTTCTGCCAGCTCGCCGCCTTTTTCAGTGAACAATATTGCAAATTTGGAAAAGCCGACGATAGATTGGAAATAGTTCTACATAACTCTCAGCTCCACAAAGCTCCCTTAAGGGAAGTTATGATCATACAGAATTCAAAACCATTTGAAGATTAGTGAAATGTGTTGAGAAAATTTCTACGAAATCCTCTGTAGACATAAGAGTCAAACCTCTAAGTTGCTTAATTATTTAGCTTTTTGTACGCATTCATGTCTTTTCGAAGTCTTGAAAAAATATATATCTTCAGGCGCAGGCGTGGCTGTGTGGTAAGAAGCTTGCTTCTCAAGCACATGGTCTCGGGTTCAATCTCATTGTGGGGCACATTGGGCAAGTTTCTGCTACCAAAGCCTTCTGAATGGATTCGGTAGATGGAATCTGAAAGAAGCCCATTGTGTACATGTGTGTGTGTGTGTGTGTTTGTGTGTGTGTGTTTGTGTGTGTGTGTGTGTGTGTGTGTGTGTTTGTGTGTGTGTGTGTGTGTGCGTGTGTGCGTGCGTGTTTGTGTCTGTGTTTGTTCCCTAACCATCGTTTGACAACCAATGTTGGTGTGTTTACGTTCATGTAAATTAGCGGTTCGGCAAAAACAATAAATACCAGGCTTACAAAGAATAAGTCCTGAAGTCCATTTCTGCGACTAAAAACCCTTTGTGGGGTGCTTCAGCATGGCTGCAGTAAAAACGACTGAAACAAGTAACAGAGTAACAGGGTAACAGTGTTAGCCACGGGCTTTTGAATCCGAAAAAACTACATGTTAAACGTATCAGTGATAAATGAATAATAGAGTATATGGAAAACGTAAGCTTCGTTCCTAGGCCTCAAGTCATCCTGAGCATTGTATGTGGTCGCCGAGGCACACTTTTGCAGCACAAGTATAACCTTTGACTGATTAACAACCTGTGTTATCACGGAGTGATCTGTGACAATCAGAACGTGGTCCACAAATAAACCTACCGTGCTATCCGGATCAGCGTTGGAGGAATCAGTGGTAAAGGAAGGTGGATGTACTATTATAAGATCACTCACTGTTAACTCAGAAGTAACCAATATTTCTTTCTTCTTTCATGGCAAGTATGAACCTCTTCGTTTGAAAAACCACGTGGTAGTCATTTTCTTCATCCGACCTGGAGTACAAAGAATGTCATGAGTACACAAATACTAATTCCCATTATACTGTAGTTAAAACATTAGAGAACTTGACAAAAGATACTTCAGTAGGAACACTAAAAGGAAGCTAAAACACGATAATAAACACGACAAAGTAGTAACTAGTTGTATATAAGTAGTCAATGTCAGTATTGATAAGAAGTGACTATAAAAATACGAAAGTACAAAATAAATAAATAGATAAATAAACCCACCATTGTAAAGTCAAGTGAAACAGTAGCTCTTGCATACGAAACCACGTGATTAAACGCGTCATTGTAATTGGATAATAATGTCAGCTCCCGCCAGAGCACACTTTTTTTTGTTTTTTGATTTCTTTTCAGGTTTGAACGAATTAATTATATTAGTCGATATGACAACAGAAATGTCTATTTCTAAATAAAATTCACAGGCATTAATATAAAATTCATTTTCGAATTATTTATAAGAAGCAATGATGAAGAAACGAATATAGCAAAGAATTCAAAACGAAAGGAAAGTCTGAAGTTAGTAATGTTTTTTTTTTTTTGTTTTTTTGTTTTTTAAGGCGGCTTGTTAGCAGAATCGCTAGCACTCCGAGTAAAATGCTTACCGGTATTTCGTCTTCTTTTGCGTTCTGCGTTCAAACGCCGCCGGGGTCGATTTTGCCTTTCATCCGTTCGGGGTTGATAAAATAAGTACCAATTGAACACTGGATCGATGTAATAGATTGCTTTTCTTCCTCCACTGCGACTGCCGGCCTTGTACCAAAATCTAAAACTAATTTTACAACAAAACATAGCATCTACTGCATTAGACCACTAGAATATCTCGTTATAAGGCAAATTTGATATATTTAAAACAAATAAAGAAAGTGAATGATAACATGCATTTTGGCAATTTTCTAGATCTAAATAAGGTTAATAAAATAGAAAGGGAAAATTTGCTTCTGAAGGAAGTTATGAGTCCGATACAGTATGTTGTAAAACTTCGATGAGCTTGTGAGAATATTATTGCAATTTCGAAACCATATGTATACAATGCGGCTCTGTGGTAGGAAGCTTGCTTCCCAACCACATGGTTCCGGGTTCAGTTCCACTCCGTGACACATTTGGCAAGTGTCCTCTACTATAACCCTAGTCTGACCAAAGACTTGTGAGTGGATTTGGTAGATGGAAACTGAAAGAAGCCTGTCGTATATATATATATATATATATATATATATATGTATGTATATATACAGTTCCGCGTAAAAACTTCGGAGTCTAAGTTCGAGGCTTTTGAGCGCTATTAATTATTGCCTATACCAAGAATCTTTGAAACTCACTTGTTCACTATATTCGTATTTATGTATATTATATATATATATATATACTCCTTTACTCTTTAACTTGTTTCAGTCATTTGACTGCGGCCATGCTGGAGCACCACCTTTAATCGAGCAGCTCGACCCCGGGACTTATTCTTTTGTAAGCCCAGTACTTATTCTATCGGTCTCTTTTGCCGAACCGCTAAGTAACGGGGATATAAACACACCAGCATCGGTTGTCAAGCAATGCTAGGGGGGACAAACACAGACACACAAACACACACACATACATATATATACATATATACGACGGGCTTCTTTCAGTTTCCGTCTACCAAATCCACTCACAAGGCATTGGTCGGCCCGAGGCTATAGCAGAAGACACTTGCCCAAGATGCCACGCAGTGGGACTGAACCCGGAACCATGTGGTTGGTTAGCAAGCTACTTACCACACAGCCACTCCTGCGCCTATGAGGTTTTTATATATATATATATATATATATATATATATATATATATATATATATATATATATATATATATATATATATATATATAAGATATATAGATATATATATATACTAATATATATATATATATATATATATAATATATATATATATATATATATATATATACACACGTATTATCGCTGAAGAAGGGAAAATTCTTATGATTAACCTCGAAATTGGACCAACCGTAATAACGGATTTTTAGAAATTTCTATCGGTTTGTTTCGAGACGGCATAAATTATAATGGTTATTGACAATTTTGTCTTTTTTCGGCATACTTGGCAATAGAATTTTTTTTTTTTTTGCCCTTATTTTGTAAAATATTTGTAAATTTGACCTTTAAAGGTATTTTTTTGATATGCTGGCCATTGATAAAATTTTTTCCCTAAAACAAATTTTATCCTACATTAGTTATATATATATATATATATATAATATATATATATAATATATATATATATATATATATATATATATAATATATATATATTCATATATATATACAAATATATATTAATGTGTTATGTATGTATGTATATACATGTGTGCATATATATATTTATATGTATGTATATTACGTGTGTGCGCGCGTGTGGGGTTGTTGTTTTCGTTTCGTCTTTTTGTTATGTTCTTGTTTGTTTCTGCACATTTCGTTTTTTAGTTTCTTTACTGTTTTTTCCCATCTTGAAGGCTGTAACAGAATGGATAAAACTGTCTCCACGTCGTATAATTCCGATCAGCTGCGTTTTGATGCAACGATGGATGTATACATACATACATACATATATACATACATACATATTTGTCTACGTATATATATATGTGTGTATGTGTGTGTCTTTATATATACATACATATATATGTAAGTATATGTACATATGTTTTTATGCGTGTATATACACACATGTATCTGTACATGTGTATATAGAAGGACATTAAACAACAAAGAAAGTTGTAAAAACGACATATATAAAGAAATAAAGACAGAAGAAAAAGAAGTGAAAATAGAAAAAAAAAAGAAAGAGAATTAAAACGAAAACATAAAAAGATAAAATAAGAAAAGAAACAAAGAATAAGTGGAAAGAGAGAAAGGAAAAGAAAGAATGAACGCACAAAATAAAGGATGAGAAAAGAAGGAATGAGAGAAAGTAAGATGTAAAGAAAGAAGTGCGAAATTGATATAGGCTGAATGAAAACAAAAAATAAATCAGACAGCAATAAAAATATAAGTAAACAAAAATGTAAAAGTGAGAAGAAACGAAAGAAATAAAAAGGAAAGAATAAAAGGAAAGAATGGACAGAAGGAAGAAATGTTAGGTGAATGAAAGAAAAAAATGGCGGCTGTCGGAAAAGACATTTCAAAGGAAAAAAGTTAAGATTCATCGAGTGAGTCCTGTTTTAGATTTAATGGATTATATTTGAACGCTAAAAATATAGTAACGGATAAGTCATGTGTGTGTGTGTGGGGGGGGGAGTGATGAATAAACAAATAAATTAATATATAAGTTCGTTTTGTAACCACGAGTCTTAGGGGTTCGATCGCACTGTGTGACGTCCTGCGATTCGAGTGTCTTTTGGTATATGGTAAAGTCGATTTAAGCAAGCAATGCCTGATTATTGAATAGTATTCAGATGAAATGTGTAGAAGTTCATCGCATATGGGTAACTTTTATGGAAAACCCAAACCAGATTTTGAAAAGTTTTTATAGTGTCCAGAAAAATCAATATGTACCTGTATCATCATTCATCATTGTTCGACCGTGATCGAGACAATGGAATTTACCATGCTACGCCAGACTTCACGGTCCATCATGGCATTACGGAGGTCGGTTGGAGAGGCGGTTGGATGGAACCTACACTCGCCTCCTTATGAGAGCTCAAAATCTCTCGTGGAGGCGCCATCCAACCAAAGTGCAAATATATGGGAAACTACCACCTGTGTCATCTCTTTGTTGTAGCATTGTTGTAGAGCTGAAAAAGCGGTAATTTCTACTCTCCTCCTCTGGAAGCCATCTACTCTCAATACCAGAGGGCGCACACTCTCCTATCCTGATGTAATCTCCAGGGATACAGGCATCCAGCAACATGTAACTGTAAATGAAAGTTGAAATGGTTCGTTTCTGGGACAATTTAACGGTTTAGCAGTTACCAAATTACCTCCGCAATACCAAATTTTATTTAATTTGCTTTGCGGGAGCAACTGTTTTGACGAAGACGCATCTTGTCCTGCTGCTCGAAATGCAGAGTAGATAAAACAGTGGACAACTGATGAAGGGACTGTTCTTTATATTGCCTGTCTTGTTTTTCTGTTTGTTTCTTTTGTTGTTCGCAAAAAAGTTTGTTTTCCATGTTTTCGTATTAAATGCTCTCGTTTTTCATGTTGTTTACGTTTTTTACGCTCTGTACACATATATGCATCTGCATATACACAAAAATATATATTGGTATGTACATGTATGTGTATATGCATATATATATATATATTATATAATATATATACAGACATAAATACATGCATATACACATATACATATCTTTTTCCCACCCTCTCTCTCTCTCTCATTGTAAATATATATACATACATATATGTTTACATGTATATATATACATACATTGATACGAATACATATATATATGTGGAGGCGCAATGGCCTAGTGGTTAGGGCAGTGAACTCGTGGTCGCAGGATCGCAGTTTCGATTCCCAGACCGGGCGTTGTGAGTGTTTATTGAGCGAAAACACCTAAAAGCTCCACGAGGCTCCGGCAGGGGGTGGTGATCCCTGCTGTACTCTTTCACCACTCTTTCTCCCACTCTTTCTTCTGTCGCCTGCTCGCTTAGCCAGCGGGGTGGCGTCATTCGAAAGCTAAAACAATGCGAACGCATTGTGACCAGCGATGTGTAACTACATCTGATGATCTGGTCGGTCACGTGATCACGTGACATATATATATATATATATACTCTTTTACTCTTTTACTCTTTTACTTGTTTCAGTCATTTGACTGCGGCCATGCTGGAGCACCGCCTTTAGTCGATCAAATCGACCCCGAGACTTATTCTTTGTAAGCCCAGTACTTATTCTATCGGTCTCTTTTGCCGAACCGCTAAGTGGCGGGGACGTAGACACACCAGCATCGGTTGTCAAGCAATGCTAGGGGGACAAACACAGACACACAAACACACACACACACATATATATATATATACATACATATATACGACAGGCTTCTTTCAGTTTCCGTCTACCAAATCCACTCACAAGGCATTGGTCGGCCCGGGGCTACAGCAGAAGACACTTGCCCAAGATGCCACGCAGTGGGACTGAACCCGCAACCATGTGGTTGGTTAGCAAGCTACTTACCACACAGCCACTCCTGCGCCTATATATATATATATACATGCATATATATATACTTTTACTTGTTTCAGTCATTTGGCAGTGGCCATACTGGAGCAACACTTTTAGTTGAACAAATCGACCACAGAACTTATTCCTTGTAAGCCTAGTAATTATTATATCGGTCTTTTTTGCCGAACTACAACTTACGGTGACGTAAACATACCAACATTGGTTGTCAAGCGATGGCGCGGAAAGACACACACACACACACACACACACACACACACACACACATATATATATATATATATATATGTATGTATATATATATATATACGACGGGCTTCTTTCAGTTGCCGTCTCACAAGTCTTTGGCCTGCCCAAGGCTATAGTAGAAGACACTTGGCCAAAGTGCCTTGCAGTGGGATTGAACCCGGAACCATGTGGCTGAGAAGCAAGCTTCCTACTACACAGCACACATGCGCTTATATATTATATATATATATATATATATATATATATATATAAATATGTATGTATGTATGTATGTATGTATGTATACGTACGAACGAAGCAGCTTGTGCGTCATCAAGTATGACATATAGACGTCGCCTTGGTGTGTGTGTGTATATATAAAGAGGCAGAGGCAGAGGCAGGCAGAGGCAGACAGAGAGAGAGAGAGAGAGATTCGCCTATCAAGCGTCATCTTCATTCTGTAATTCTCCCATTCTATCTTTTCTTCTATCACTCACACCTCTGTTCCTTTGAGAATTTTTATCGTCTCACTTGCTTCTACAATGGCTCTTCCATTCCTTACATTTACCATTAATTTCTACCGTATTTTTGCAATATACTATACTTACCCTCTTTCCCCACTATCTTCTTCAGATGTTTTATATTGTTTTTAATATTGATGGAATATGTATTATTTATTCAGTTTTAAATATCATTTGAGTATATTTTTTTACCACGTCACTTACTCTCTTTAGCCTTTGTTTCTATCACTTTCTCTCACATCATCTCTCCCTCTCCCACTTTGTTTCTCTCTCCTTTTGCTCTGTATTCAATTTGTCACCATAATTATCTGAGCGTGCTTCATAGTTTATCATTCAAACTCACTGATATATGGCACATGTGAGAGCGCATGTGTGGGTTATAATGTGTGCATATGTGTATGTGTGTGTGTTGGTGTGTTTGCATATGTGTGTATGCGTATGTATACTCGTACATATGCAACTATATGCGTTACTGTAAGTACTACGTGTGTGAAACGTGTATACCTAATTATGCGCTTATATATGCGTGTGTGTGTGTGTGTGGCTAGGTGTGTGTGTTTGGGTAGGTATGCGTGTGTGTATATGTGTATTATCCGAAATATATAGTACTATATGTCTATCACAGTTAATCTTACCAATTGGTTTCGCGCTAGGAATACAATGGAGTGTTAAGTAACAATCTGATTACATAACCTAACGCTCATCAGAGTTAGCCGATATGGAAAGGAATATGGTGACTGCTCGCTAGTGTCGGTGGTGGATTAGCACAACCTGTCAGCGGCTGCAGTGAAAAAGGGTGGTGAATCGAAAAAGAGCCATATAAAATTTATAAGTATATATATATATATATATATTATATATATATATATATATATATATATATATATATATATATATATATATATGTATATGAATTTATCTGTAATATAATATGCGACAATTATTCGGTTGCCATAATAAAACTCCGAGTTTCGGATGTCGGGGCGGAAACTTGCACTGGCATCTCTTCAGTTATCGAGCAATCAAAATATTTTGCGTAAATTAGACGACAATTTATTCGCAGCACCCTGTATATGTGACAACAAAATTATGTATAGAGAACATCATATCTTTAATTGTAGAATTCACCTCACAATTGTAGAATTCACTTTATTTCTTTGGGTTAAATTATTTAGATATAAAAAAAGTGTGATTGAAATTTATATTTCAGAAAATTCATATTAACGCAACGTTTCCAAGGCGATCCAAAATTAGTTAAATTCAAGGTGAAATAAGGAACTATTTCCAGTACATTGAACGCGTACATAAAGAACGCTAAGAAGAAATATAATATAAAAAAATCTGTTTTGGCAGTCAACTCTTGGTGACGTCAGTGAATAACAAAAACATTTAAATTAACATAAGAATTCTACGTTACGACAATTAGAAACTTAGATATTTTACGTCACAACAATTAGTTATCTACTTATCAAATATAGTAAACTCTTTTAGAAAACTTATGCTTATTATATAATATAGAAAAAGCAATTTTAATTCAGGATTGAAATATTTAAATGCCTTTCGAAATTTGTGGCAAAATTTCATTGTGAAACTCCCGTTAAAATTTAATAAAATTAATTTAGAATTATATAATACATTTCTTCAGGGGAAAAACACATGTAGAATTTCCCATATTGTACGATGGAACATAATTAATAATGGACCAATTTAAATCATAGCTAATATTTCTATCTTTTAAATTCCAAATGCTTTTACTAAGATTAATACAATTAAGTTTTCTTCGTTGATTATATGAATAAGAATCATTTCCAAATTGTAGCATATGGACTTATGCAATATTTTTCCTTAAACACCGATTTATTAAAGGGCAGACAATTTTGTTTTTACAGTTACACAGGCAATTATTCGTTTGTATTTGATACACTGAGTTAAAAGAATTCCTATTAAGGCAGGATCATTATCATTATCACGTGTTTGACTTTTGCTTTGTATTTGTACAAGTTGACTTCAGAGATCTAAAGAGGCAAGTTAGAACTTCATGGTGGTGTTATGCCTAGGGTGTGATATATTTGGTTTTGCACATAGTATTGTTCTAGAGAATTTTTAAGAAAACAAGAAAGTTATGAGTTTGTTATAAATTTGAGATTACATAGACAGTATTTTACGTAGGATATGGACAGTTCCCATGCACACTATCTTATGAATTTCTGCCATTTTGGGGGTTCCTGGTATCTGAACTACAATAATAATAATAATAATAATAATAATAATATAATAATAATAATAATAATAATAATAATAATAATAATACGAAGAAGAAGAATTATAATAATAAGAATTATTATTACTATTATTATTATTATTATTATTATTATTATTACTTTTTTTTTCTTCTTTCAAATTTGCTTCCATTTCTTGCCGAGTGTCTTCCCGACTCCTAGGGCAAAGAAACTCATAGTATACATTGGTAGGCCATTAAACTAAACTCAATAGTTCGTTCATTTTTTTTTTTTTAAAGTTAAATTAAAATACATGAGTAGTAATAATTCTCACATCGACAATGCTCTTTTCAATACGTGTGATGTACCAGTTAAGACAATCTTTTGCACTTCTTGCAGGGATGGTAAGCCAGGGATCATTCTCATATAATTTTCGGTTCCCTTCTTGATCATTCCTAGTGCTCCTACGATCACTGGTATTGTAACCGCCTTGAGATGCCACATTTTCTCAATTTCAATGAGTAGGTCTTTATATTTTCTGAGCTTGTCAAACTCTTTCGCTGAGATATTATGATCACAGGGGATGCTCATGTCGATCAATAAGCAAACTTTATTGTTTTGGTCTTTCACAACAATATCTGGTTTATTGGCCTTGATGGTTCGGTCTGTATGTACTGGAAAGTCCAACAGAATGGTTACATTTTCTCCTCCAGTTACTGCCTCAGGGTGGTGATTATACCACTTGTCGGCAGTTTTGATATTGTAATGCCGACTTATTAGCCAGTGTAGACATTGGCCAACTCTGTCATGTCTTAATTTATACTCCACTGGTGCTAAGACTTTACATCCTGAGATTAGGTGGTCCACTGTTTCAATCATGTCGTTGCAGAATCGGCATTTTGGGTCTGCTCCACTTTTCATCACATTGGCCTGGTAGTTCCGGGTTAATAGGCTTTGATCTTGAGCAGCCAGGATGAAACCTTCGCTCTCTGCTTTTAGCCCTGAGCTCCGTAGCCACTGATGGGTTTGCTTCTGGTCAACATCAGCTTGTTTGCTGCGGCCACATATTGCCGTGCAGAGGTTTCTCCTCATTATTATTATTATATTATTATATTATTATTACTTTTTTTTTCTTCTTTCAAATTTGCTTCCATTTCTTGCCGAGTGTCTTCCCGACTCCTAGGGCAAAGAAACTCATAGTATACATTGGTAGGCCATTAAACTAAACTCAATAGTTCGTTCATTTTTTTTTTTTTAAAGTTAAATTAAAATACATGAGTAGTAATAATTCTCACATCGACAATGCTCTTTTCAATACGTGTGATGTACCAGTTAAGACAATCTTTTGCACTTCTTGCAGGGATGGTAAGCCAGGGATCATTCTCATATAATTTTCGGTTCCCTTCTTGATCATTCCTAGTGCTCCTACGATCACTGGTATTGTAACCGCCTTGAGATGCCACATTTTCTCAATTTCAATGAGTAGGTCTTTATATTTTCTGAGCTTGTCAAACTCTTTCGCTGAGATATTATGATCACAGGGGATGCTCATGTCGATCAATAAGCAAACTTTATTGTTTTGGTCTTTCACAACAATATCTGGTTTATTGGCCTTGATGGTTCGGTCTGTATGTACTGGAAAGTCCAACAGAATGGTTACATTTTCTCCTCCAGTTACTGCCTCAGGGTGGTGATTATACCACTTGTCGGCAGTTTTGATATTGTAATGCCGACTTATTAGCCAGTGTAGACATTGGCCAACTCTGTCATGTCTTAATTTATACTCCACTGGTGCTAAGACTTTACATCCTGAGATTAGGTGGTCCACTGTTTCAATCATGTCGTTGCAGAATCGGCATTTTGGGTCTGCTCCACTTTTCATCACATTGGCCTGGTAGTTCCGGGTTAATAGGCTTTGATCTTGAGCAGCCAGGATGAAACCTTCGCTCTCTGCTTTTAGCCCTGAGCTCCGTAGCCACTGATGGGTTTGCTTCTGGTCAACATCAGCTTGTTTGCTGCGGGCCACATATTTGCCGTGCAGAGGTTTCTCCTCATTATTATTATTATTATTATTATCATTATTATTATTCTTATCACTATTGCCTTTGCAGAGTTTCTAACGCTGGAGATGTACTATGGTGTCAGCTGTTCACTACCAGTGAACTAATGTAACACCTCTTATTTTTCGAGCACCTTCCGGAGTATTCGAGCGGCTCCAAGCAGTGCTGTTTTCTGCAAGTGCACCACCCTTATTGCAGCCCCTATTTGTTCTACGTACTTCTCGAGATTTGTGCTCACTGTTCCCAGGGCTCCGACAATTATTGGTACTACTGCTACCTTTTTCCTCGACTACAACTGCTTAACTTCCCAAGCTAACCTGTCATATCTCTCGACTTTTCTTTCCTCCTTATCGCATACCTTGTCGTTAGCTGGGCATGCTATGTCTATGATCCAGCATAGTTTGTTTTCTTTCTCAATTAAGACAATGTCCGGCTTCCTATTCTGATCACACTGAATCATAAAACCCAGTAGGACTTTTGCATTTCTATTTTTGACAATGCCCTCAGGTTTATGATCGTACCAATTTTTTGCTCTGTCAAGTCCATTATTATTATAATTACTACTACTACCACTACTACTACTACTACTAACTACTACTACTACTACTACTATTGTTGTTGTTATCTAATCATTTAATCAATTCACTAATCAATTGTTTAATTAATCTTTTGGTCAACCAATCAACCAACTAGATTTGTCAAAATAATGTATCGTTATTTGCGATCAATCTCATCAATGTCCTGATTATTATTGGTATAATAATCTTCTCGGGATAGAACAAAATATAACATCGAGATCAGTTCAAGAATATTTCAAACCAAACTGCAAAATTTTTTTTTAAATAAAACAACCACAGGTAGTCAAGGATTCTCCTTTATGTTTTCTTCAAAGTAATATATTTTTCAGTCCATCGACATTTCAGGATTATTTTCGTTTTCTTTGCAAGAGAAATGATTTTAATAGCCCTTGTTAATGCCACTTTTAGCGTTTCATCATTTTGGCAAACATCATAGAAACAATTGCATGTATATTTCATGTTTCTTATTACCGCCACTGCTTGTTGATATCTAATTCAATTCACTGATGAAGTATATGTATGTAAGTTTTATAGCTTTAGTTTATTGGGAAAATGCGCATTGTGTGTCGAGTTTCAAGTTTCTTTGTATTTGCTGCTAATAATGTAGCTTTTGCGACTAACCATCTGGTGTTTTTTTTAATTACATATAAGATAGTTGTGTTATCAACAAATATCTTTCTCTTCAACTTGTAAATGCAAGATCAGCCGTTAAGAAGTGTGTTACTCGTATGTTGAATGTAACGACTAGAAATACGAAGGTGACATTGAGATTGGAATTCTAAGTCATATTGGTCACTTCATATTTAGTTAGTAGCCTCATATGTACATTGGAAAAAAGAATTCCTTGACCAGCTTCTAAACTTTCTAAGAAAACATGCATTGGTCGCATATTCTTGGAATATAATTCAAAATTCTTTAGTTGTTTCACCATCTTATGTTCTTCGTGTGTTTAACTTAGAAAGTATTCATATAGAATATTAGAACATACAAAATATTCTCATAGAATCTTCGGACAATTTTGTAAATATAAACAATTATTTAACAGGGCTTTTACGTGGTATTTATAGCAGTAAATATTTCGATAAATCTCTGTTTTTTCTTCTGCTTTTAATAATTTTTTTTTCTGAGAATATTTCACCCAGTGAACTTCACAAATATATTGTTCGAACCGAAACAATGCATTGTTAAGAAAATTCAAGAAATTCATAATATAAGTCAAAGCTGGAGATTCTTCGTGCTTTCGACGATATATTAATGTAGTTAAAACCTATTCCCCACATGTACACTTACACGCATATATATATATATATATATATATATATATATATATATATATATATATATTATATATATATATATTATAATGTTCATATACACCTGCATACACAGACACATTCACACACACACATAGGAGTGTGTGTATAGGTAGCTGTTTTGTGTCGGTTTAAACATACACGTGTTTTATATATGAGCAAATACGGTTTTGAGTACTGGAGTAGATATCACTGTAGATATATTTGTCTGTGAGTATACGTATACGTGTATTATGTAAATATGTCTGAGAGTGCATATACGTGTATTTCTATGTGCGGGCGTGCGTATGTGTGTTTATTTGTGTGCACACAGAAACAAGCGGGAATATCTCGAATCTTATGGTGGCGTAATGTTTTCCTAGAATTCAATCATAATTCTCAACAGTATCAATGGATAATTTCAAAATTTACCGCTTTTATGAAAAGCACCAGCTGGGTCCTGGCATTTCAGATTTAGCAGAGAAGATCTCTTTCATGCAGATTAGGCAAAGAATTCGAAGAAATAATAAGAAAATTTATTAAGCAAAGCCTGCACCATTTCTGTTTGCAGTTTCCATGTATAACAAATTGAATTTTCTTGTGAGAATGTGAGAGACCCACAGATGTTTGGCTGTTTGCCTGTCTGCCTGTTTTTTTAGTAATACTCATTCTAGATTTATTATCGCTCCTCTCTCTCCTTCTCTCTGATGTGTTCTCTCTCTCCCTGGCTCTCTGTCTCTCTATCTGGCTTTTCTTGTCTGTCTACCTGTGTGTGTGTGTGTGCGTGTGTGTGTATGTGTATTTCTCACTCTCTCTTTTTCATCTCTTTCTTTTCTAACTCCTTCCCTCCATACGTGTGTGCGTGAATGTGTGTGTGTGTGTGTGTGTGTGTGTGTGTGTGTGTGTGTTAATGCCTCAATTAAACCTCACGCACGTGCACACATACCAATACAAATATATGTATATAGTAACATTATTATAACTGAGATTGTATACAGTCAATATTCTGAGTTTGGCAGAAAAAGAAGAACAACAACAAGAGGAGGGGAGAAGGAGGAATTATGAAGGAGAGATAGATATATATATGTATATCTATGTATTTATTTACATCTCTCTCACTCACTCTCACCTTTCTCACACTCTCTGTCTTTCTCTCAATATACATATATGTGTGTGTGTTTGCGTGTGTGTGTGTGTGTGTGTGTATGTGTGTGTGTGTGTGTATACATATTTAAAGCTTTAAATATATTAATAAAAAATATCTTAACTGTTCTCAGTGCATTTTCAGCTTCTATTTTTCCTATATTTCTACACGTGTGGAATGAAATAACTTTGTTTTATTAATATATATATATAAATACACACCCACACGCACACACACACACACACACATATATATATATATATATATATACATATACACAGATATATATATGTATATACGTATATACATATATGTGTGCATGTGTGTATGGATATGCATACATAGGTACTTACATACACATATAACTTTCCCAAACATCCCGATTACACGCCTTTCTCCTGGTTCCACTTGGGCCAACCCCCATCGCCATCATGGCTCCCTTGGCTTTCCTTTCGATTTTTTTCATCTTACCATCGACCAGTCCCTCACGATGCCAACATGTCCCTTCTTCAGTAATCAAAATGCATGGCCAGTAAACCATATTCGCCACTTAGTTACCATGTTCTGCAAACTTCCCATGCCAGCTCTACTCATCACCTTCTGATTCTCATTCTGTATGTATGTATGTATGTATGCATGCATGTATGTATGTATGTATGTATGTATATATGTATGCATGCATGCATGTATGTATGTATGCATGTATGTATGTATGCATGTATGTATGTATGCATGTATGTATGTATGTATGCATGTATGTATGTATGTATGTATGCATGTATGCATGTATGTATGCATGTATGTATGTATGTATGTATGTATATATGCATGCATTATGTATGTATGTATGTATTTATGTATGTATGTATGTATGCATGTATGTATGTATGCATGTATGTATTATGTATGTATGTTTTCTGTTTATAATTACTTAAATTTTTCCTTTGAAGAAAGAACTGGTTTCTAACAAAGATACATAGCTCTATCGTTGGAATATAGACAATGAAAATTGTGTCACATTTTAGACCTGAGAGAATTCTTGTATAGTTTTATTGTTCCTCTTACGGACTGTATTTGTAATGTGCGAGTCAGTTCGTTGATTTATTTTTCTTTCTGAAAATCCAAGTCTGACAGTTAGTTATTTACTTACAAAACCAAGTGCTCCAGTAATTATTGGTATAAATGTAAATTTGTAAACCGAATATAGAGACTGGAGGTCTCGAATAAGTTGACCATAGTTATCATTATAATTTTCAAAGACATATTTGTATCAGCACGACAGCTGACTTCTGTGACGGTAATACTTTTCTTGTCAGTCCCAGGCATCTGTGTTTGTCAGTCTGTCTGTCTGTCTATCTATCTGTATGTATGTATGCGTGTGTATGTATGTGTGTATATATGTATGTATGTATGTATGTATGTATGTATGTATGTATGTATGTATGTATGTATGTATGTTTGTATGTATGTATGAGGGTTCAGGAAAAACGGAAATATGAGAATAAAGTAACAGTAGGATAAGTAGAAATCAAGAATAAGTAAGATAAAAATACACATCTATATTGATAGTTTTAGAGAACAGGTAATCAGTACTTAAGTAAAAACGAAGTAAAACTGTATGCAAGATTGGAGTTCTTATTATAATTAAGAGAAACCAATAGTTTAAAGTTTTCCTGTAACATACGGTTCAAAGCAATTAGCTTTAACACAGAAATGCAAGAACTTCAAATATTCATAGGGATTTACAGTACTTTATGGATCTTTCAAAAACGATCGAAGAACTTCAAAGAACTTCCACATTTACTATCTGTTTTAGACTGTATATAGAATAAAGGTCTGTAGTATTAACATTCCGTGATGTTATTTTGAATTGGTCTTTTACTGACAAGTTGAAAGGAAATGTCAATATGAAAAGGCTTTCATCGATACGCAAGCATCACTAGATCCTCAAGAACAGGAGTCGTGGAACTTTTTTAACCAATTATCTCCAAAAATATTTATTTACGCCGACGTTACCCACTAGATTTGAAAGAAAGAAAATCATAGATTCTTTGAATTCAAAACGCTTATTGACTATATATATGGAGAATACAATTATAAATATAAGAAGTATAAAACAAATGCGATAAAATAAATTAGTGTACTCATTATGAAACAAAAGGATTTTTCTAGAACCTTTTTCACTTCAGGTTTTGGAGAAATGATGTTGACAACGCCTTAACAGCCAAAATGTTTGTAGTTCAAAATGGTGTGACGTCTCCTAAACACTTGACAGGTGTAGTCTTGCCAGAAGAAAAATTTGTCGTGACAAGGAACACGTCTTTTTATATAATTTTACCTATGTGTCTAATGATCTTCATTAACCCCAAGAATTTCATTTTTACCCTACTTGGAGTAATTTACCCCGGTTCGCCGACCCTTGCTCTAGAATATTGTTTGGCAAATTCGAACTTGATCTTGCAATCTCCTGACTCGACGTTTTGTTACTTTCACACGAGTGTCTAAAAGACTATGAATATTGCGTGTAGATCTTAAAGTTGTATTCCGTTAAGCTTGAATATGTTAATTTACAGCGGTGTGCCAATATCACTTTTGTGCAATTACCGACTCTTTCCTGAAGCATTTGCCTTTAAGGGGTCATAAGTTGATTTTAACACAACTGCATTAAGTTTAATACTGAAACGAAAACTATTTCGACGTGACTTTCTTTTGATGCCAGAAATCAATCACGATGATACTAGTACAGTTTATCAAACATTTTAGGGAATGCATGTAGAAGAATATATGGTAAATATATGATCGGTTTTAAAATATCAATGTACAAGGGTTTAATAACCACAATTTGCAATATTGGATTCTCGATCAGACTGGAAGAAATATGTGACCAGGCAATGTTACAACGCAGTAGCTGTTGAGAGTTTTATGATGATGTTATGAGGTAAGTTTATAGTATTTATCGGAGAAACGCTACTCTTTTAAGATGTTATAGCCTGAACAACAACTTGAATGTTTCTGATAAAAAATATAAATGCGATAGTTAACTCCATATAGAGAGTCAAACATAATTATGCTGCCATATAACTATAGTTTATTCCTATAAGCTTTACATATAAATTTATTTAACTTTTACCCAGTTCCATTCGGTCGTTGCTCTCTTTCATAAACCGCCACATATTCTATATTAGACTGATATAGAGTATGTACGTTGTATGCTTGGCTGAGATGTATATCATTTGGGTATTAATAAACATATATGAAAGCCACATATAGTTACACTGTAAGTGTATTCATTTATCTCACTCTATATAAATCAATATATATTAGTATGCTTGTATACATGTATACAGGTATTTATGTATATGAAAATGAGCAACGACCTAATAGAACTGGGTAAGAGTTAAATAAATTTATATATAAGGATTATGGGAATAAATTATAGTTATAAGGCAACATCTTAACTTCATAGCATTTTATATTGTAACTAATGCATTAATTAAGCAATAAATAATTAATCAACATAAATTATCTAATTAACTAGACTAATTTAATAGTTAATTGGAATGACTAGGAATGTAAAAAATATTTGCATGTAGGAATTTAGATTCATCATAGAATTTACGGCTAAAGTAAAATAAGAATGATTACTAATTATGTCTAAGTAGAAAAGAAGAGTTTTGAAGTAGCTGTGCTACCCTAATTCAGAAAATCACAAGCTTCACACCCCACAACAGGACATAGCACTGGTTTGAACTTTAAGTAATTTTAAAATTTATGTTTAAGTTATGTAATTCCTTCGGTATATTTCCCTAGCAATTGCTCTTTATCAAATATTTTTAGGGCTTCAGAACAGCAGAAATTACAGAAATGTTTGTGCATATATCAAAGTGCATGAGAAATGTTACTCCATTCAAAATCATAATATACATTCGGGTCTTTCAGTTGCCTCCCTCCTGGTTGTCATCTAAACGAATGACTATGTTGGTGGTTGAAAGAGTTAAATCTTTTAGTTGTCATTCCAATACTGGCTTTTGTCGAGGTCTGTTTTCTAACTGAAAATTCTATAGAATTTCCTTGTCCAAACAAGTACCTTGAGTTAAGAGAGCAGTTATTAGGTGCATAGCAACTACAGCTGCTGTTCCTACAATAACATTGATTATTATCTGGCTGTAAATTAAGTTACTTGAAGCGATAGCTTATGCTAAGTTAGGTGTTGAGGAATAAGATGGTTTACGTATTAAGGAGAAGAAAACCCGAACAATACAGAAAGATACTTGTAGATTGTGTGGAGAATGTAACAAATTTCTTTCGAGATCCAGGGTAGAAAACCACGCCGAAAATCTTTCCCTTAAACATATTCTTTCTGTGGGCATCACTATATTATGGCATATACATACAATTAGATACGCAAGCACACACATATACACAAACGCACACATATATTGTGTGTGGGTGGGTGAATGGTGCTGGTGACAATTCTCAAATAAACAGGAAAAATACGTTATACAAAATAAAACAGGCTAAAATAATTTAAAAACAGCGTTTTGCGGGAAGATAAAACAGTCATAAAATTGTTATTGGAACATCTTACTGGTCCTCATAAAAACATATAGCATATATGTATGAGTTTTTATATATATATACTTATATGTGCATATATATTCAAACACGCATATATATATATATATATGCACACACATGTTTATAAATATACATATACATATATGTATGTGTGTATACGTATTTATACATACATACATGCGTCAGTGCAGACGTACATATATACAGACACAAAGAGCATGTGTTCATATGCACTTCTATGTATTTTAATGCCTTCCTTTTACAATATATGTATGAGTGTGTATTCTTATTTATCATAGTAAGATATTACGCAATAAACCAGTACGTTTGCACGCATATATATTACTGTCTGTAAAATAAATATCAATATAAAAATATATATTTATATGAACATATATATAGTATATATATATATATATATATACATACATACATATACGTATACGCACACAAGCATACACTCACACACACACACACACACACACACACACACACACACACACACATATATATATATATGTATATATTGCTTCATTTTCCTTACACTACCCTCGGTAACATATTTGTCCGGGATGGATAGAATTGCATGTTTCAGATTTATTACAGTCGAACGGACATGACAATAAAATATAATACGCTGGTTTTAGGTTGTGGACCATATAAATACACATATATCCCCCCACACACACATACACATATGCACACACACACACACACACATACAAACGCGCATGCACACGTACACACACGCGCTCACATACAAATACGCACATACGTGTATAAACTCATACATGTATACATTTATGTGTGTATATATGTATATATATATAATATATATATATATATATATATATATATATATATATACATATACATATATACATACATATATATATATATATCCACACACTCATATATATATATATAGATATATGTGTATACATACATTACATATCTATACACATATTTATATATACACATACATATACATACATGTGTAATTATATCTACATATATTTATATATATACACACAGATAGATAGATAGATAGATAGATACACACATTCATATATATATATATACATGCATACATACAAAATTACATACATACATGCATGCATGCATACATACATACATACATACATACATACATACATACATACATACATACATACATACATACATACATACATACATACATATATACATTCATATGCATACGTACAGAGGGAGAAAGAGAGAGGAAGGAATATGTTTTTATTATCTCTGTTAAGTTTTTCTTATTTCATACTTTTCTTATGATTTCAACAATGAAATATCTTTGTCTTCTATCATTTTACTTGCTCTAGTAATTTGACTGCGGCCATGCTGGGGTGCTGACACGGAACTATGAATTTTTTTCTATATGATGTGTTTTACGTCTATCATTGTTTGAATTACATAATAGTGGTTTTTTTCTAATTTATATATATATATATATATATTCATATTGTAAATTTGATTTAATGCTAACTTGAATTTTTCCCTGTATGTTTGGAGTTATACCCCCTATTATTATTATTATTATTATATTATTATTATTATTATTATTATTATTATTATTATTATTATTATTATTATTATTATTATCATCATTATATTATTATTATTATTATTATTATCATCATCATCATCATTATTATTATTATTATTATTATATTATTGAGTGAGAGAGGTGTTCTTGCCATCAAAGTGACACTGGGGTAAAATATACGAAGCCCAATATACCCATCATGACTACCCGTCTGATAAGGGTACACCAGGCACATGCATCACAACCATATGTGCGCGACATGGTGACCTCATATCAAGATAACAGCACATGACCATGTGCTGTTATATATTATTATTATTATTATATTATTATTATTATTATTTTATTATTATTATTATTATTATTATTATTATTATTATTATTATATTGATAAGTAAAGTTTATTGAGTGTATTTAAATCTCATTTTCGTTTGTTATGGAACTTACAGCTAAGATAGAACCGCTATTTTGGAATTCATCTAGGAAATAATATATTTTGTACTATTGTGTACTTTATTGTGATCTACGTAAATGTTTTATCATATATGTTATTTTTTCTATATGATGTGTTTTACGTCTATCATTGTTTGAATTAACAGGTGTTTTCACTAATTATATATATATTATATATATATATATATATATATATATATATATATATATATATATATATATATATATGTATCTATATGTATATTTATATTGTAAATTTGATTTAATACTAAACTGAATTTTTCCCTGTAAGTGTGGAGTTATACTCCCTAATACATATATATACGGCGGGCTTCTTTCAGTTTCCTGCTACCAAATCTAATCACAAGGCTTTGGTCGGCCCGAGGCTATAGTAGATGAAACTTGCCCAAGGTGCCACGCAGTTGGACTGAACCCGGAACCATGTGGTTGGTGAGCAAGCTTCTTATCACACAACCATGCCTGCTCCTATATACGTCACAAAACCGGGAAACCGACCTTATAAACCAATGGCCCGGGAGGGACTTGCGATCCTTTATTTATTTATTTATTTATGATTGTTAATATTAGAAAATTGCTGTGATTGTTGTTGTTGCTGCTGTTATTGTCACCAGTGTCGTCTTTGTTGCTTTAACTATAAATATTTTTCTTAATTTACTGCTACTGTCGTTGTTGTAGTTTAAAATACTTAATTTTCATATGTTTTGTTTTGTGTTTTTATTGTTATTGAGGGTGTTGTAGCTGTTGCTTTTAAATTATTCATCTTGTGTCGCTATTGAAGTTGTTGTTGTTGTTGTTGATGATGATGATGATGTGGAGGAGGAGGAGGAGGGGAGGAGGAGGAAGAGGAGGATGTCGTTAATATTGTTGCCTTCGCCAAAGTGTTTTTGTTGCTGTTGGTATTTTCATTGACGCCGTTGTTGTTATTGTTGCTGATGTTATTGTTGATGATGATGATGTCGACAACGACGATGTCGAAGACGATGATGATGTTTCCTTTTTTTAAAACTGTTCTTATTGCTTTTGTTTTTACTCTTTTAGCTCTTGTTGTTTGCTACTGTTGCTGTTGTTGTTGTTGTTGTTGTTGTAGTTGTTGCTGCTACTACTACTACTACACCCGCTGTTCTGTTATTGTTGTTGTTGTACTTAAAAATATCTGATATTTCTTGGAAAATCTTTAAATGAAAAATTATCTCTAATCTTTGATTGCTCAAGTTTAAAAACCAATTAACCTTACACAAATACAACAAACAATATATAATAAAGAAGTAAAGCTTATGAAATATTCTTGTTTGTGTTGCTGTTTTTGTTGACGATATTGTTTTTGGTATTGCCGTTGATATTTCTAATGTTGACGTTGCTGTTATTAATTTTCTGGTTGTTGATGCTAACACTGTTGTTGTTTTTGAAGTTGTGGATTTTGATGTATTTGATGTCTTTATTGTTATGCTGCTGATATTAGTGTTGCTATTTTTGTTGCTCACGCTGATGTTGTTCGTGATATTATTTTTTGTTGTTGCTATTGTTTGCTTTTGCTGCTGCTACTGTTTCTGTTGCTATTGACGCTACTACTTTTGATATAGTTGAGATTGTTGTTATTGCTGTTGCTATTTTTGAGACTGTTGCGATTGCCTTTGTCGTCCCTGCCACATTCGCGACTGTTGCGATTGCTGTTGTCAGCGTTGATATTTTTGTTACAATTGCTATTGTTGTTGCCGCTGCTATTTTTGCTATTGTTGCAATTGCTGTTGTTGTTGCTAATTTAGTTATTGTTGCGATTGCTGTTGTTGCCGCTGCTATTTTTGTGGATCTTGCAATTGTTGTTGTTGCTGCAGCAACTATTTTTGTTATTGTTGCTATTGCAGTCGCCACAGCTTTTTTTTGTTTGTTTTTGTTGCGATTGTTGCTGATAATACCTACTACGACAACGACGACGACGACGAAGATAATGATTATGATGATGATGGTGGTGGTGGTGGTGGTAGTGGCGGTGCCGCCGGTGGTAGTGGTGGTTGTGGTAACGACGATATCGATGATGATGGTGATGATGAAAACTTCAACGACTATTTATATATTATATATATATATATATATATATATATATATATATATATATATATATATATAATATATATATATATATATGCATGTATGTCTGTACGTACAGCATTTTCGATTACCTCTCTTTTGTTGCAACATTTAGATATAAGAAACAATAATAATTTACAACTCGTATCAAGAATTTTTTTCTTTTTTCATAATCTGTTTATCTTCCTTTTCTGGGATGTTCACTCAACATGAAGTCTACAAAACTCATCGAAATTACTCTTAGAATGATCATTTTGAAATTATGATCACAGGTTCTATTCAATTATAACCATTTCATGAAACACAGATTTGAAATAATTGAATATAATAAAATAAAACGATGAGTCTCCTGAGAACCCGTACTTAGAAGTGTATTCATTCTACGTAGTGTATGCGATAAATTACCTCCTGGATTAAAAGCCAATCTATCACAGCTAACACTCTCTACAGTTAATGCAATGTAATATATAGATCCCTACGTAAAAACTAGGTAAAATACCACCCGCGATTATCGAACTCATAATACATGGGTAACTGATGTATTATATAATTTATTCGTCGGTTATTTCACTTCGTGGGTTAAAAGAGAAAAGAAAAGGCCTTTTGTATCAGGGTTGTGATACTTTCAAAATTGATTATTTTTGACACTTTAAACTCGATAAGTTAAACTACTGCATATATACATGTGAACATTAAAAGATGAAGACACTAGTGAGTATCCACGATTAAAGGAAATGTCCTCGGCAGAATAAATTATGTTGCCGAGGAAGAGATGATGATGTTAATGTTTCGGACGATAGACATTAACGGAAAGTGATGACGTATTTATACATATAACACATATATAACACAGAGAAAATACACATACACACGCAAGCACGTGCGCGCACTCACATACATCATGCAATGTTATACTATTGCCGAGGACCAAGAGTATTGTGTATGGCACTTGTCAAAGTCTGGTATGCGCCATTCATGAAACACTTTGACCTTGAGTTTCTTACGCAACTTTTGCCGTTGAATAATAATGATAATGATAATAATAATAATAATAATATAATAATAATAATAATAATAATAATAATAATAATAAAGAGTTATAAGTATCTGGGAGTATTAGAATCTGACAGAGTACTGATTATAGAAATAAAAACGAAAGTTGAGAAGGAATACATTAGAAAAGTGAGGAAGCTATGAAGTCAAAGCTAACTAGTTCGAATCTAGTGGAGGCTGTAAATACTTGCGCGGTATCACTACTTTGATATTCAGAAGCTTTTGTAGACTGACAAAATCTGAATTAGCTAAGCTAAACAGAAGAACTAGGAAGGAATTCAATATGAATGAAGGATTTCCCACAAGAGCAGGATTAACAAGATTATACAGACCTAGAAAGGAAGGTGGAAGAGGATTGATATCAGTAGAAGACTGCGTAGGGTTAGCTAGAGCAGATGTAGACTCCTCTGTAGGTAATAGAGAAGAAAGTTTATCGAGAGTTATAAGAGTCACAACAGGATATAGGGAAACCAAGATGCCAGATGAAGTTAAAAACCAGAAAAAGAACAGAAATTATCTGACTGGCAGGAGAAGGCTTTGCATGGTAGATTCCCAAAGATAGTTGCAGCAATTAGTAGTAGTGAGACATGGTTGTGGTTGCAGAAAGGAAGGCTGAAAAGGAGATAGAAAGTCTGTCCCAGCACAAGATCAAGCGTGAAGGACTAACTGAATAAAAGCCAAGATAGACAAAGACCAAGTAGATTCTCAATTAGGTTATGCAACACAAAAGAGGGAAGTGTTACTCATATAGTGAGTGTAGCATGCTGGCACAGAAAGAATACCAGAAAAACCTACAACTTAGGTACAGTAATCCACTGGGAGTTGTGTAGAAAGCTAAGATTTGAGCATATTGACAAATGGTAAAGTTCTAGAAAGTTAGTAATATAAAATGTTGTGTGACTTTAACATTCAAACTGACAGAATAATATAAGTTAGAAGGCCCGATTTTGTAGTAGCAGATAAAAGGAATAGAAAGTGCCAGATAATTAAACTTTACAGATGAGAAAATCAATATGAGAAGTATAAAGAAAACTACCAGGACCTAGCCCTTGACTTACAGAGACTATGGAAAGTGCAGGTAAAATGTATCCCAGTGGTTCTTGGTGCATTATGAACTATCCCTATTGATTTGAACAGATGAATAGAAGAAAAAGGTTTAAAGCCCAGTTTAGTACCGCTCCAGAAAACAGCGCTATTAAGGACAGCTAGGAGACTTAGGAGGGTTCTTGGCATCTAAGGTTACTTGCTGTAGCCCGACCTTAGGAATTTATCTTTTCCAACAGTCTAATCTATTGTGAGTATAGGAATACTACTACTACTACTACTACTACTACTACTGCTAATGATAATGATAATGATAATGATAATGATAATGATAATAATAATAATAATAATAATAACAATAATATCAATCCAATAATACAACCTAAAAAAGACAGCATACAAATAATAAGACACTTTATATAGCATTTATCCAGTAAATGCCAATAAAACCAGCAAGCTAAAAAAAAGCATTATACACTCCAGCAAACCAAAAAGCAAGCCAAAAAAACCGAAGTATTAAATACTCAACAAACAATACAAGGAGTAATAGAACAAAAGACAGCACCACACCCCAAGGAAAAAAAAGATTAGCACAATACAGCACCGGGGAGAGTTCGCATACTGCCAACAGCAGAAAAAAACACACAATGCTGCACACACCTCAGCAACATGGAGACGTAGCACGTAATACTGTAGAAATTTGACTCAATCTACCAATTATTGAAGTTATATCATAATAATAATAATAATGCATGCCATGATGCAGTACCAGACAGTGGCTCTCATGGCTTCTGTTCTTAAGCGACTGGAAGTGTTATCATGTACATTGTCTTGTCTTGGTATAAAAGATGAGCTACAGCAAACATTCTGCTCAATACCACAGATTTGCTTGTCAGTTGTTTAACCATAACCACTTGAGCGAGTCTCTTGGTGGCTGATGATATGTGCATCTCTGATCACGAGCAGAAGTAGTTGGGGAGATTAGAGACAAGTTTAGATGAATCGATGAATGTTTTCTAATTGTCATAGCTGAAGTATATAGAATTAGTTATCAATATCACAATATCAATTCTTTGGGGTTTGGATGATACACCTCTGGAAACATGGGTGTTTTGTTCAGCATCCTTATACAACCCTTATTCAGGGGCCTTTTGAGGGGAATGGACTACTCGACCTGAAGAAAATTCTAAAAAGTAGCGCAAATATGGTTGAGATGCATGTGCCTGGTATACCCTTATCAAACGGGTAATGATGATGGGTGTACTGTGCTTCGTAAATTTGTACCCCAGTGTCAATTTGATGGCATGCATTGCCCTCTCACTCAATAAAAGTAATAATAATAATAATAACAACAACAATAAGAACTTACAACAATAACAATGGAGGAAGAGTCTATATACACATATATCTATATCTATATGTATATATGTATATATGTATATATATATGAATGTCCTGTCCATGTTTATTGTATCGTCTTCTATCTGTTATACGTTCTTGTCCATGTTGTATTTTTCTACATACCTTAACATATATTCCAGGCGCCCCGTACCCCCTTTATCATTAATGTGAACACATATTCTTAATAATTGGTACGACTCTCTGTTTGTCTCTCTCTCTCTCTCATTTACTTTCTCTCTTTCTCTCTATTCATCTTTCTCTCTACTCACTTTCTCTATTCATCTTCTCTTTCCTCTGATCCTTTGGTCTAGTCTTCCACTACCCTCCTATTTCTTTGTCTCGCTCTGCACTCACAGGTCATTCTTCGACACCCATCCCTTCTCCTCTCTGATTCCTTCTTTCTCTCTCTTCTCTCTCTTTGTTGCGTTTTGTCCCCCTTTTCTCTCTCTCTCTTTCTTTTCTTTTCCCTCTTCTCTGTCACGTGACTGTTGGCCGAAATCTGCCTTTCAGCTCCTGACCCTCGTCGTGTTAACATCGTTGTTCTTCGTCCGCCGCTATAAAGGCTTTTTCCAATGCGCCAGAGAAAAAATTTGTTTGCTTGTTATCAGTCGTAAGACACTTGTTGTTTTCACCGTTAATGCTTCTGTATTTCATGTTTCTGTATTCCATTATTGTTTTTTGTTTTTTTTATATCTGTCCCTTTTGCTGTCCTGGTGTTCGTATGCATTCGATCCTTCTTCCAGGAAATCTACGCTTCCAGCTTAGTTTTTCTTGGAGGGCTGGCCGTGATCTAGTAATCTCAAGATTAATCAGCCGAAATTACTACGATGATCCGGTTCTTGACTGAAGACTGAGGGGTTCGAATGTCCTGTCCATGTTTATTGTATCGTCTTCTATCTGTTATACGTTCTTGTCCATGTTGTATTTTTCTACATACCTTAATATATATATATATATATATATATATATATATACATACATACATACATACATACATACATACATACATACATACATACATACATATATATATATATATATATATGGTGACCCCTTCGGTCAGGCACTGACCATGGGTTTGCACCTAGAGAGTTACCCTCCGAGGCACAAGTCTGGGCAAGGTTGTTTTATGGAAGACCAGCAGTCGCCCATGCATACCGAGCTCCCCTCTCCACGTCACCGATGTTGTCCAAGGGAAAGGCAAGGGGCGATACAGCTTGGCACCTGTGACGTCGCAACTCATTTCTACAGCTGAGTGAACTGGAGCAACGTGAAATAAAGTGTCTTGCTCAAGAACACAATACGCAGCCCGGTCCGGGAATCGAGGTCACAACCTCACGATCGTAAGCTCGACGCTCTAACCACTGAGCCACGCGCCTTCACACACACACACACACACACACACACACACACACACACATATATATATATATATATATATATATATATATATAATATATATATATATGTATGAATATATGCACATATATGTATATACATACATAAATATATATATATATATATATATAATATATATATCAATAGAGAGAGATTAGATACAAGTTTAGATGAATGGATGAATGGTTTCTAATTGTCATAGCTAATCAGTTTATTGATAGGACCGAAGTATATAGAATTAGTTATCAATATCACAATATCAAATATGCATTACACATTTACAAACAAATATACTCGTTCAAGCAAACACACACACACACACACATACACATGCACACACTCGTATGCACACAAACACACAAGCATATATGCGCACACACTCTCTTAATCACTCACGCACGCATATGCCGACAAAGAATATATCTATTAATTGTCCCCGTTTTTAGCTGTTTATTTATTGAAGCTAGCAAACACACGCAAAACACTTTGTCCAGAATTAACTCACACAGTGACATATGCACGGCGATAGCTATACATAGACACGCCAAAAACATTCAGAATTCTATCTATGGTCTAGCCTGTCTATTTCTATCAAAGCTAATCAATCACTTATTTAGCACAAGACCGTTTATTCATAATCCCTCCCTTCCTCCGTTTTTCTCAGTGCTACTCACCGTTATGTGTTAGGACAGACAAATAAGTACACGGACACATACATATCCATATAAAATATATAAATGAATTCTTGCAAGCGTATATATTCCCACACCAACCAATGTACAGTCTATTACATTGACTTAATGATATTTTTATAACTACTCATTGGTAAATATAAAGAAAGTTATGCCTCGTTGATGAGGTCAGAATAATGCCAAAACCTTTCTGATGCTATCTCTTTTATTTGTCGCATGAGCGCAAATGATAATATTAGTCATTGACGAATATTGTTTATTATTCTTATTTTTGTCATCGCATAATAATTTCTATATTACCTTTTAAATATTCCCTGCAATGAATATATTAACACTTATGCAATTAAACACAGGCACATACATTTATGCAGACAATCACGTACATACACACACACACACGCATACGTACAAACATACACATACATAACATAGTACATACATACTAACGTATATACAAGCATACATATATATATATATCTATATATATATATATATATATATATATATATATATATAATATATATATATATATATATATATATATATATATATATATATATATATATATGCCTGTATGCATGTATAAAAAAAACGTCGCCCTTTTCAAGCCTAGCCAGGCTCATGGGCCCCGTTTCCCGGTTTCTGTAGCGTATGTATTCCTCCCAGCTGGACGGGACGTCAGTCCATCGCAGCGTTACTCAAGAGAGAGTGAGAGAAAGTTGTGGCGAAAGAGTGCAACAGGGATCGCCACCGCCCCCTGCCGGAGCCTCGTGGAGCTTTTAGGTGTTTTCGCTCAATACACACATACAACGCCCGGTGTGGGAATCGAAACCGCGATTCTCCGACTGCGAGTCCGCTGTCCTAACCACTGGGCCATTGCGCCTCCACGTATGCATGTACACACACACATAAAAATATATACATACATACATACATATATATATATATATATCTTTACTCTCTTTTACTTGTTTCAGTCATTTGACTGCGGCTATGCTGGAGCACCGCCTTTAGTCGAGCAAATCGACCCCGAGACTTATTCTTTGTAAGCCCAGTATTTATGCTATCGGTCTCTTTTGCCGAACCGCTATGTGACGGGGACGTAAACACACCAGCATCGGTTGTCAAGCAATGCTAGGGGGACAAACACAGACACACAAACACACACACACATACATATATATATATTATATACATATATACGACAGGCTTCTTTCAGTTTCCGTCTACCAAATCCACTCACAAGGCATTGACCGGCCCGGGGCTATAGCAGAAGACACTTGCCCAAGATGCCACGCAGTGGGACTGAACCTGGAACAATGTGGTTGGTTAGCAAGCTACTTAACACACAGCCACTTCTATATATATGTATATATATATATAAGCAGTATTAATACAAATGAGCATTCTGTATATCATACTTAACGCAGGTACACTGTAAATATCCTGGAAACTGCAGTATCCTTACGAGACTCAATCTCATATAAAAGTATAGTGTTAAATAACACAGAAATATATCAGTAGCAGACGAAAAATGGCAAACAGCGGCAGTGGAATTGCTAAATATGTATTTCTGTTCTTTGAGCGTCATCAATAGCAAGCATCTATTAGCGACCACATGCAAAGAGAAATTTTGCCCCCATTAATATAGAATTAATTTTTTATGTGTGTCTCTACTCAATATGCTACATTTAGTATTCTCACACTCTGCACTTTATCAGAAAAGCTTTAATTAATAATGAGTACAATAGTATGGTAAATGATTGTACTATATATTACTGCAACCAAAGAATAGACAGCCCCACCGTCACCACTATTACTACTACTAACATCGCCACTACCACCGCCACCGTTATCACCATGAAAATACATTAAATATACAAATAGACTGACTAAAAATAACAGTGACATCTTTATAAAATTAAAGAACATACCATCTTAAAAATAATTTCGAATATATTGACCATTGTAATTAGTTTCTCACATGCAAAAGGACAGGATGGCCATGGTTGAAACGCTTTTGATTATAGGTTGACTTTACTGGGCCTGACTCGCAGACTAAACAACTCCGAAAGCTAAAGAATGAATCACTCATTAATTTTATAGTGTTACCGCTGCTGCCACATGGGGCTCGATTGTTGCTGGTTTGTGGTACTTGTTTACAGCTAGAAAAAGTGAGATATCGTATATTAAATAACTCGGCTATGTACACTACACAATACTGGTAATAATGTGGATATGTTTTGGTAGGGGATACGAACCAGCTAGCGATCGGCTGCTTGTCCGTTGCTCTAACGACTTATCGTCTGCAAAACTCTCAAACGCTATCATATATAAACGTTATCTGTTTAGCTACCGCTGTCGCCCTATTCAATTATATCACTGCTAAATTATTCAGTGGAATTCAAGCCTACAAGTCCAATATATTCAGCCTACTGTGTAATCACATAACTAAATCTTTAAAATTTTATTACATATGTCACATGAATTGGATAAACAGCAGATCGCCTGATGGCGCCACCTGCTCCTTCAGTGCTACGGCGTTTAAAGCTATCGATTATTACACTTTGTACGCGCACAAACACACACACATACGTATACATTTGCATTTATATTTATATGCACACGTTTACACATACACGCTTGCTCATGTACATATGTATGTAAGTATGTATGTATGTATGTATGTATGTATGTATATATATATATATATATATATGCTTCCATATGAAGATGCAATTCAACTATGTTATGTAAATATCTATATGTATATTATTAGATATAACACACATACACACACACATACACACACAAATATGTATACACCCATACAAACACTGAAAGTCCCTTAGTCCTATATTTATATACATATGGCTATATAATTGTGTGTGTGAACGTGCGTACATGCGTGTATTTATATGTCTGTGTACATGTATGTGTACATTTTGCTCCTTCTTCCCACATAGGTGAAACTTTGAACAAAGCTGCATAGGTATGTCTACCCTGAATGAATATGTACTGCAAATGAAACAACTATATTCACATAAATGCTACATCAAGAGACATCAGGACGCTTATGCAACAGAAACGCGCGTCGGATTGAAATTTCACATGAATGTAACGTGAATAATATAGCAATAACCAAGATTTGAAGATGCATAGTTCTCCATTCTCCTTCCTTTATATATATGTATATGTGTATATATCTATTATATAAAATCCGTTCTATCTGTGTGTGTGTATGTGTGTGTGTGTGTGTGTGTGTTTTCTAGGATCTCGGGCATCCTCCATCCGATTGCGCTCGAATTTGATATGTAGATACTGACGGTATCAGGGCGTGTATAAGTTTTGAAAAAATTACAAAAATCGTTTCCAGGTGAGAATACGATGAATAAAGCCGTGGGAACGTGCATCTGTACGCGCAAGTACATCAGTCGAAATCCGTCTTTTGCTGGTGTCTCAAATTTAGGTTAAATCAGTGTTTACCGATTCCCAAGGTATATTCACGAACCTTCGATTTAATGATTAGTTCCTATATCATCTTTCCCGAAAATACCACAAGATAAATCCAAACTATTAGGATTCGAACTCAGAATAAAACTGATGCAGTTCATAGTTTCTTCCCTGACAAATGATCATATAACTTTAATAAAATTTAGTCGATTTTTATGCATAATACGTATAAAACTTCACATTTACTATGCACATAAACATATATCAATATTATATATATATATATTTATATACACGCCAACACACTTTAATAAAGACACAGGTGCGTGTGTATCTCTGTATGTGTATTATGTGCGTATATATATAAATATATATATATATATATATGAATATATATATATATGAATATATATATGTATATATATATATATATATATGTATAAGTAAATATATAAACACACATATATATATATATATATACTTTATTTTAAGCAGCAGAAAATTCAACAAAATCTGTTACTCTGAGTTTCTCGTTGCCGTTCATCAGACAGTTTTTGCTAGAATATATATATATAATATATATATATATATATATATATATAATTTGTGTGTATGTATACATATGTATATATATACATACATACATATATATATATATATATATAATATATATATATATATATATATATATATATATATATATACACACACACATATATACCCTCCCTTATACCCTACCAGAACCATATATATATATGTTAGTGTGTTTGTGTGTGTGTACATATATATGTATAAGCAAGTATGTATTTGTAGTTTTTACTTCTATATATTATAATCAAGCTATCTATAACTAGTCGTCTCTATTAATATTTCAGTAATATTTACAAAAGAAATGTTTTCATTCTCTCCCTCCCCTCCTCTCTCTTTCTCTTTCTCTCTTGCTCTACGTGTGTACTTCTGAATAGGAAGCAAGAGGAAAAGAGAGAAAGAAAGAGAAAAGGTGGAGATAGAAATGCATATGTATATGTATGTGTGTATGCGTACGTGCATGCGTTTGTATTTTTTTGGCGCGCGTATGTGTGTGTGTTTCCATTTGTTTGCGCGTGTGTGCGTGAGTGTACATGTGTTTGCGCGTGAGCACTTAATTATATATTCATTTTGATATTAGTAGTTGGTATTGATATTTTATGAGTTAACAGTATAAAGTTAGAGATGAAAAGGCTCGACAATTCGACATGTAGAAATATAACCGATGTCTATTTATCTTTATATCTCTAAGCTTGGCTATCACTGTGTCTCTCTCTGTTTCCTCTGTTTCTCTGTGACTTTGTCTCTCTTTGTACGTGTATATGCGTATGTGTACATTCATATATACGTACATACCTATGAGTCTGTCAGGGATCAACCAACACGTTGGAAAGTAACTCCTTTCTGGTAAACTGTCCTCTAATATAATACCCAATTAACTAGCTCCAATATGAAAATTTCAAAATAAATTAATTTAATTTATTGTCTCTAATTGAATTAATTGGCTATGGAAACGGCTGTAGGGATAATAATTTCATATTATATTGATTTGAATATCTTTGAATAAACTGATGTCTATTTGTCAATTTCTCCATTTTCTACTGTTTCCCATTCACACACACACACATATCTATATATAGGAATGGTGATGTAAACAGGAAAAATAGAACTCAAAATGTGCATTTGTGTATTTTTATTAATATTTAACAGAAGTAACATTGACTCAAGGTCCGAGAGTTTCGTGCGTTGACACTTATGAAACTTTGATAAGGGCCAACGCACGAAACTGTCGGGCCTTGAGTCACTCTGTTACTTCTGCTGAATGTTAATATAAACACAACCCCACCCCATATATATATATATATATATATTATATATATATATATATATATATATATATATATATATATATAATTCTAGATAATTAATAGGAAAGACAATGTGTACTGTAAGCCTTATTTAGCACAACTATTGTTTCGGTTACATCTGCACTGCTCCCTGGTGAGACATTTACTCACCATTTTTTCTTTTCCCTCCCTCTGTCAATGAAATATTTCTTAACTATTAATGGTGAAATACTTTGGATATATTTTCTCGGTAAACTTTCCTCGCTGTGAACTTTCTTCGTGGTGAATTCATGGCGATGAACTCTCCTGCGACGAAATGATAGCGGTGAACTCACCTGTAACCGATTTCATGACAATTTGTCAAATAGCCTTTACTGAGGTTGCATTTTAAGATACCTTAATGTAACGTAGCAAGACATTGTCATCGTATGTATCAATTATGAACTTTTGAAAGGGTTTAGTACTTTGTGGTCCTCAAGAAGAAACCTAGTCTTTGTGAGTGACATATTCTTTTAATCAAAGATTTTTATACGCGAATGGTTGGCGGGGAAATGGCAGGATGCAAGGCCTGATATAGGAGGATGCGATGACGCTCAAAGACAGTCGTGTTTTAGTCGTCTTCCACAATTTTTCGAAGCGATGATTACATATAGTCAATGTGAATGATGTTGGTGGTGAGCTGGCAGAATTGATATTGCGCCGGTTCATTTCCGCCGAGGTTAACTTTGTCTTTCATCCTTTCGAAATCGAAAAAATAAATACCAGTTCAGAACTGGAGTCATTGTAATCGACTTAACCCCACTCTCTGAATTGCTGGTCTCCTGCCAAAATTAGAAACCATTATTAACGATGTTGTGACTTTTCTTCTTGTTGCTTAGCCCCAAGTAGACCTTCCCTGAACCGACCTTATCAGTACTCGTGTTTCACCTATGACCAATATGTCCCTTTGACGTTATCCAGAACTTTTGCTTAGAGACACCTCTGTTAACTTGTTTGTTAAACATATACCCTTCTTTTGACCTTTTAATGGAACTGCAGATTTGTGACGAGTTTTATCCATGTTCCTTCACAACATCCCTAATTTCTGCGACCTGTAATATTTAAATCTTCACGAGAAATTTGTCAAAAAGTTCCACATTTCTCTTTATTTATTCTATTTAGGATGGGTAAAATTACTCCTTATATATTCATGAAATACTGCTTATATGATATTCGTTCATTTATTTTTACGTTTTTGTATATTTTTGGAAATTTTATATTAGTTTTTACGTTGATTTTCGATAATATGAAGTAATATATTTCTAAGGAGAAGATGGTGGGAAGCCAGACAAAAAATACGAACAACAATAAGAACAAAAGCAACATCAGAAACACAATAACCAATGAAAGGTAAACAATGCTGCGAACAAATTAAACAACAACAGCAATGTATTACTTTTGTGTTATTTAAATATGTAACACCTCATTATGAATTCAACTCATCATTAGTTTTGAAAATTATCACTTATGATATCTTCAAAATTTTGCTGTTTATTTATATAGTTTTAATTTATAATAAGTGTTTTAGTTTCAGATATATTTCCTTTGATTCGCAATTACAATGATTACCTTTATAAAGAAACCAGAAAAGGAACTGGGAACAAAGAGAAGTGAGCCCAGACAAAAATCGAACCAGATGATGGAAGTCTCTCATGAAAAGACGTCAATCACTACGGATTGCTCGAATTTTAAGGTAAACCAGAGAGAAAACACTACACCAGTTGATGTAATTCTGACGTTAAAAGAGAACAAAAAACTGTACTGATTGAGGAGCAACTGTGTGACGTGTGTAAAGCATCCTTAGATGACATATAGTTGATAAATACCACGTTACGGATTTATCTATATATGAGGGATTGTAGCCCTGTGGATGTGAAGTATTTCATGCGTCTAAGGCTAATTTTAGTGACACACATCAATAGTAGGCGTAGGAGTGGCTGTGTGGTAAGTAGCTTGCTTACCAACCACATGGTTCCGAGGTTCAGTCCCACTGCGTGGCACCTTGGGCAAATGTCTTCTACTAAAGCCTCGGGCCGACCAAAGCCTTGAGAGTGGATTTGGTAGACGGAAACTGAAAGAAGCCCGTCGTATATATGTATATATATATGTATGTGTGTGTATATGTTTGTATGTCTGTGTTTGTCCTCCCAACATCGCTTAACAGCCGATGCTGGTGTGTTTAGTCCCCATAACTTAGCGGTTCTGCAAAAGAGCCCGATAGAATAAGTACTACGCTTACAAAGAATAAGTCCTGGGGTCGATTTGCTTGACTAAAGGCGATGCTCCAGCATGGCCACAGTCAAATGACTGAAACAAGTAAAAGAGTAAAAGATAATATTGATCTGCTGAAAAGAATGGGACACGAGGAGATATACACGTAGTATTTCTGAGAAATAAAGATATATATACTCTCTTACATGCACCCACCATAATTTAACAATTTATTGATGAACATACCAATGAAAAAAGAAAGGTTTTCAACACCAAAGTACGTACGGTTGAACAACAAATCTTGAATGAAACAGCAAGACTTTCAGGTCACAGAATTTGAAGTGTTATTTTTTATGTTATTTTGTCACGATACTAGTATCATTTTCATGTCAACACATATACCTGCAGCAGCGTACCAACTGCATTGTGAAAACTCTTTTTCACATATTTACGCCTTAATCCTATACAAACACATACAAGCATACATAAACATACATAAATACACACACACACACACACACACACACACACACACATATATATATATATATATACGCGTGCGTGTGTGTGTGTGTATACATACAAATAAATAAATACATATATAAATATATATATACGTATGCTTAGATGGATAGATAGATTACTAGCTAGATGGATAGATAGATAGATAGATAGATAGACAGACAGACAGACAGACAGACAGACAGACAGACAGATAGATAGATAGATAGATAGATAGATAGATAGATAGATAGATAGAATAGATAGAATAGACAGACAGACAGACAGACAGACAGACAGACAGACAGACAGACAGACAGATAGATAGATAGATAGATAGATAGATAGATAGATAGATAGATAGATAGATAGATAGATAGATAGATGCGTATATCCCTCAGTGGTTAAGAAGTTCGCTTTGTATTTATTATGTCTTGGGTTCAATTCCGCAAACTCGAATCTTGCACCTTGTCTCAAGTCGACCCAACCAAGACTTTTGAATAAAATTGAGTAGACGCAAAGTCTGAGAACATTTCGAATATATTGTACCTCTAATTCAAGGAACCGCTTTTGTAACAGTCTTTATTAGGCTGATTTTACTCAAAGGTTACGATAAAGACTTACATATCTGCGGTATACACAGCACTTAATGGCTTCGTAGTTCAGGTGATCGAACAGGTAGAATACTCACCGCCGAAACCGATGGAGAATCCATTTTTATTTTTTCACTATATTTCTGTGTGTATGTATGTTATGCATGTATGTTATGTATGTATGGATATAAATGGATGTATGTGCGTGTCTAAGATGTAATTATGTGTGCGTACGTATGTTTCTCAATTCGAAATTACCAATTAACCTCCTTTAATTTCACAAGGGAATAAATGAAACAAAATTTCTTTGTTTCTTTCTTCGATCATTCATCTGAATTTAAACATTTAATTAATTTAGTATTAAGCAAAGAGTTGCCCAAAGATATACATTTATAAATATTAAATCTAAACGAAGACTTGGACAGACACAGTGTATATAAAAGGAAGGGTGGGGAAATGCCAGTACAGGTGTGAAAAGAATTTCTATTGCATGGTAAGTCAGCGTACTTGTGCATTCCTAATTTTCATTTCATGATATTTCGTCTGGTAGAGAAGAATGTGTACATAATTCTTCACATGATCTAGCTCAGTGACTCATGTTTTTGGCGTTCGTGTATGACTGAGATTTAGTTGGCATTTTTACATTTCCTCTGTGCAAAATCAATTGAAAATTCCAAATCTTTACAAGACATTGTCTTGGGCCAAGCAGTTTCACGTACTTGACAAACAGAAACGCTTATTTTAGCAGGTCGCTCGAGTTGCTAAAGTCAACAGTAGCCAAAACTGTTTCAACTCACACTTTTCCATCTTAGTAGAACACATTAGAAATTGCAATCCAATAAATATCAAAAAGACTAGATGATCATGGGTGGGATATATTACATTATGGATTTTGTCGATTAGACTTAACCTAGAGTTAAATAACAGCTTCTATGAGGCGGGAACGAATAACAATGTCTAAATGTCTAGCAATTTTGGTTGGGAACAATGTATCTCGAAGCACATAAAGCTATAAATAATAGCGTGTAAATATAGGATTGAGAACCCTTTGACTGGAGAAAGTTGAAGGCTTTTTCAATCCAATATTACACTCTATTATTTATAGTTTATGCTTCGATATTCACTGCTGCAAAGAAAACTTACTTCACGTTCTCTCGAAAGTTTATAATTCCTATGACGTCACTAGGTTACTGTTGTTGTTGCTGCTGTTGTTGTTGTTATTGCTGCTGCTGCTGCTGCTGCTGCCGCCGCTGTTGATGTTGTTGTTGTTATTGTTGTTGTTGTTAATATTTTTTTGTTTCTTGGGTCTAAACATGAGACAGCAATATCTTAAAGATTTAGTAAAATGCTTTATTATGATGTTCATACCTTCTTTCACGAGCATCGACAACATACCAATCATGCATTAGCTTTAACTGAGAAACCAAAACACATCACTACTCTAGGACGATGAAAAACCATGACATAAATAGCTCATATTAGGCCGGCGATTTCCAAGATATAGCCCACCCCAACCCAACCCAGATCACCAAAGATTCTCCTCCATGTTTAACAGTTGGAAGAAAATAGTCTGGGTCACATGCTTCTTTTAGCTGTCTCCACACGTATACTCGGCCGGTGGTCGGAAATAAGGTAAAGATGACTCGTCCATGAAAATAACATTCTTACACTGCTCTAGGGACCAATTCTGTAGGTTTTTACTCCACTCTAAACGCTTTGCAACGTTTGATTTTGAAAGTAGTTGTTTTCTGATTGCAGCCCTCTCGTGAAATCCGGCTTTGTGCAGCTCCCGGCGAACAGTTTTTGTGGAAACTGGGTTCTCGAGGTGCTCTGTCGTAATTTTGGGAGCTGTACGTTTGTGATCCTTTCTAACAATTCGCGTAGGAATCCGACGGTACCTATCTGAAAGTTTTGGTTTTCTTCCGGAGTTTTGTTTCGACGAGGAGGGTTTTCCTCTTTCTCAAAGGCTGTCGTATCTTCCGAGACAGTACTTCTTGATACACCAAACATTTCGGCTGTTTTCGTTACTACCTCATGATTGTAAGCTCGACGCTCTAACCACTGAGCCATGTGGCAATAACAAAACCAGCAACAACAATACCTTTACTATGACCACCATCAACAATAACATCATCAGAAGTAATAAAAGAGAAACGGGGGTCGGCAAATAAAATTATAGAGCCGGTGCAAACATAGAAACAAAACGTTAGTACACAACGACAACCACTAGAGCATTGACAGTGAGAGCAATGACAGCTGGAGCGATACTGATAGCAGCTACAACAAAAGTACTAATAATGCTGGCTCATTTGCAACATCTACGAGAATAATTGAGTATGTATTTCTAGAAGCGAAACGGACGGACCTAATAGGTAAAAAGGCCAGTTCGAATATATATTTGATACATCTGTACTAATATTTTTTATATTATACTAAAAGCGTATAATATATATATATACATACACACACACACATATATATATATATATAATATATATATATATAATATATATATATATAATATATATATATATATTAGCATAACAAAAGCATTCTATTGTTATATTCGGGATGGTCATTTTCTTCTTGCCAAATAAACCTACGCGATATATATATATATATTATATATATATATATATATAATATATATATAACATTATTGGTGAATTGAAGAAATGGAGCTGAACGCAGATTGAACAGAAATCGTTTTATTTCATTCTACACGTGTTTCGAAAGGCACAATTACCAAAAATCCGATTGAATAATGGGACCATATTGTGTCTTTTGTTTACTGCTGTGATTTTTGCTACTAAGGTATCGGTTAAACTTTTGATTAATCTACTACAAGATTATTCATCTTTCTATTTCACATAATATATATATATATATATATTATGTATGTATGTTGGTCGGTAGGTAGATAGGTATGTATGTATATTCTGTATATTCGTTGTTCACTCGTTTATTAATGTTCTTATTTTATCTTATGTCCATCGTCGGAAAAGTTTTCGTCACACATCTGTGACCTCTTCAGCGACTCTTCCATCCACGTGTTTCGTCCTGTTCCTCTAAACAGAACAGGAGGAAAAACACGTGTGAAGAACGAATATATAGTGTGTGTGTTTTATTTGGTAAGAAAAAAAAATAACCAAGCCAAAGTATGACAATATCACTTTCAACACTCGATTTCACATCGGAATCTTACAAAGCAAATTCATAAACGTAAAAAGCGATTTCCTTTTCTTTACAGAAACTTCCACAAAAATATAAATCGTTAACAAAAACTAAAAAAAAATATGTGCTATATCAAAACGCTATGGTGGAAGCATTTGCAAATCTACAATTCTCACTTGCTGAAACTCCACAAGATTTATTATGAATGAGGAAGTGTATCTATTGTCATATTCTTAATTTTTGATTTCATATTTTTTTACATTATTTTCATTTGAGGGATATTTGTCCGCATCTTGTTTGTTGTTAACACAACGTTTCGCCTGACATACACTCTAGCCCTCATCAGGACAAATCTCCGTCAAATATAAATAATGTAAATAATTTATATGATTCGTCATCTTTTAAATATAGACCTGTTTCATAGTTTTTGTTTTTTCGTTCACCAACTAAAGAAAATACGGGACCAACCGCCTCTACAAAAATATACATATCAAAACAAAACAATGATTTAAATCAAGAAATCCAATCGTAACATCATTAACAAACACACGAAATATTAATTAATATAATTAAAATAATAAAATTAAGAATTAAAAAAATATAATTAAAATCAAATCATAATTCTAAAAAATAAAAAAAATAATAATTGTTTTATATTTTGCTATTGCTTTGTCACGATGACGGATTTTTATTCGTTTGATTAGAGATAATTTGTATTCATTTATTTATTTATAATTTTCACTTTTATTTTTAAATATTTTGATCTTTTCTTATTTTCTCACAATTTTCTCTCTCACCTCTCCCTTCATATTTATGTGTGTGTACGATATATAAATATATATATTACATATATATATATATATATATATATATATACATATATATATATATATATATATATATATATATATATATATATATATATATCAACGTGTGTTTTTTGCTGATGTCTTAGTGTATGTGGTGTGTATTCGTAATTGAATTTTTACTCTGTAGAGAAATGATTCTAACGCTCACTTCTGGTTTCTTTATCGTTATTTCTATATGCCTTAATATTATATTTATATAATTGAAATTAATTTTCGTCTGTATAGAGAGAAAATGTGTGGTATTGATTGTTTGCTTGATTTCTTATTGTTACTTTTTATATAAATGTATTTTACCGATGTTTATTTATTGTTTGTATACATTTTATTTTATATATTATTCTTATATGCTTCGTACATTTTATTTGTATATTATGTTTATATTTATATTTAAGCTTTATATATTACGCTTGTATTATACCTGCATATTTTGTTTTACATTTAGTTTATATTTTATATGCATTAGTTTTATATTTTATCTTTATATTTTGTTTGTATCGTAGCTTTATATCTTATATTTATAGATCATACGTTTTATATTTTAGATCATATTTAGTTTCTATTTTATGTTTATATTTTATGCATGTCATATTTTATGCTTATATTTTATGTTATGTTTATATTTTACATTTTTATGATGTTTATATTTTAATTTTGCCGTTACGTTTTTTAAATATTTAAATACAACAAATCACTTATTTTTATTATTATTTCAATCGCGGTCTGGTTGTTCTTTGTGTTATTTTTTAATGTTATTTTTATATATTGGATGTTATTATAATTTCTGTTTTCATTTTGTTGTTTTTACGTTGGTTATGGCAGTTGGAGATGTGCCTGGAGTTTTGATGAGGATTTGATTGCATTTGTAATTATTTTAATTGTAATAATTGTTATTTGCTGTATTGTTTATTTGTGGTGTCATCCTTATTAGTAGAAAAATGATAGTTGTTAATTTTGTAGTGTTCGATATGCTGATAATTGCTGGTATTGAGACAGCGATGCTGATGGCGATGAAAGGTACTGCTCTACTTTTTGACGTAATTGCAGTGATTTTTGGTAAGACCGTTTTTGTTGTTGTTGATATTTGTTAGAGCTGTTGTTTAATGTATTTATAGTTTCGTGACAATTATGCTAACATTTAATGTTGAGGGGTTTGCCACTGGTGTAATGTTAGCCCCTATCGTAACCATGGCTGAGTCCGTTGTTGAGGTTGTCACCGCTGTTGTTGTTGCTGCCCTTGTTATGTTGTTGATCTCGATGCTAATGTTATAATAATTATTGTTGTTAATATCAAACTTTGTCTATTTGATGATTTATTTTTCTTTCAATTAAAGAGTGAATTTCAATTTGCAACTCTCACCCCAACCATAGAACCAAAATATGAATAAAATATTTAAAATAATGAAAAATAGCACAACTACAATAAAATTAGTTTAGTCATTTATTTAATTGTTATGTATGACGATGTCTTAATTATTTTATTATTTACATCCCACAACACCTTCGTTCTCCATTTTTATCTCTTCACTTCTCTTTATTTCTTCAAAGAGCACAATCAAACACTTCACTAGCAGCAAGACAGCTATTTGATAAAAATAGCAGCAGAATTCCCCTCAAACTACATTTTATTCTATTGGGAACTGTGTGGAAGCTTATCTATATATAATATATACATAGACATACATACATGCATATATAATATAGATATATATATATATATATATATATATATATATATATACATATATATATATATTACATATAATTATATAATATATATTATATATATATATATATATATATAGATATATATATATATATATATATATATATATATATATATATATACTATTAAAAAGCAGAGAAAAGTGAAAAAGAAAACAAAAAACAAAAAACAAAAAAGGACGTAGCACAAGCAATGTATTAATATGATGCTTAGAGAGGGAAAATACTAGTTGTTTTCGTTTCGAGCATAGCTCTTCTTCGGAAACAGGAAAATCAGGAATGTCCAAAGGCAAGAAGGAAAAAGGACGAAAATATCGCCAATAATCCACGTGCGGTTACATTTCTGAATCTCTCTCTCTCTATATATATATATCCATATTCATACTTACACGCATACGTACATACATGCATACATGCATACATGCATACATACATACATACATACATACATACATACATACATACATACATACATACATACATACACATACACGCATGTATGCATACATACGTATGTATGTATGTATAATGCATGTGTGTCTTTGTGTTTGTATTTGTCGCCTACCACTACTTGACAAACGGTGATCGTTTGTTGATAGTTTGTTTACGTCCCAGTGACATTGCGGTTCGGCAAAGGAGTTCCGACAGAATAAGTACTGGAGTCGACAGGTTCGACTAAATCCTTGATGGTGCTTCCCCAGAATGGCTGCAGAAGCGTTAGCACGCCGGGCGAAATGCTTAGCTACGTTCTGAGTTCAAATTTCGCCGAGGTCGACTTTGCCTTTCATCCTTTCGGGGTCGATTAAATAAGTACCTATTTCTGTACTACCCACAAGGGGCTAAACACAGAGAGAAGACAAACAAGGACAGACAACCGGATTAAGTCGGTTACATCGACCCCAGTGCGTAACTGGTACTTAATTTATCGACCCCGAAAGGATGAAAAGCAAAGTCGACCTCGGCGGAGTTTTAACTCAGAACGTAATGGCAGATGAAATACGGCTTCGCATTTCGCCCGGCGTGCTAAAGTTTCTGCCAGCTCACCGCCTCGATTAAATAAGTACCAGTTACGCACTGGGGTCGATATAGTCTACTTAATCCGTTTGTCTGTCCTTGTTTGTCCTCTCCGTGTTTAACCCCTTGTGGGTAGTAAAGAAATAGATATTTCGTCTGTCTTTATGTTCTGAGTTCAAATTCCACCGAGGTCCACTTTGCCTTTCATCCTTTCGGGGTCGATAAATTAAGTACCAGGTGGGTCATACCTAATAAGCTTTCGATTATTGATCCACTCAATCAAGGTGAACCTGGTGCTAATCACAAATATCGATTTCAAATTTTGGCACAAAGCCAGCAATTTCAAGGGGAAAGGTAAGACAGTTACACCAACCCCAGTGTTCAACTGGTACTCATTTTATCGACCCTGAAAGGATGAAAGGCAAAGTCGAGCTCGATGCAATTAGAACCCAGAATATAAAATCGAAGTAAATTCGGCGAAGCATTTTGCCCGGAGGGCTAACGATTCTGCCAGCTCGTCACTATGGGCTAATCTCAAATATCACCAACAATATCGTTACCATCACCTCTAATAATAGACCGGCATCACCACTAACACCATCATCATCATCATCGTCGTCGTCGTAGGCGTCATTATCGTTATCATTACCATCATCATCGTCATCGTCGTCGTCGTCATCATCATTGTCATCATCATCGACATCACTATCATCATCATCATCATCATCATCACCATCATCATCATCATCATCATCATCATCATCATCATCACCATCACCGTCGTATTCACATCATCATCGTCATCATCATCATCATCACCACCACCACCACCACCACCACCACCATCATCATCATCATCATCCTCATCACCAGCAACATCACCATTACAATTTCTGAGAGACCAACATCAATACCACTATTGCTATAATTGCTGCCTCGGACACCATCGCCACCATCAGCAACACCGACGTTGCTGTAGCTACCACCACCAAGAACATCATTGCCAACACCATCCTCACTTACAGTAGTATTAAAACCAATATCGCTGTGACCGCCAGCGTCTCTGACAACATCACCAACAGACCAAAACTAACATAACTATCCCCTCCCACTGGGAACAGTACTAACAATAACATCATCACCATCATCAGCAGCAGCAGCATTACCGTCAGTAGCAGCAGTAACATCATCATCATCATCATCATGATTATCGTTATCATCATCATCCCCACCACTACGACGAAGACTGCTACCACCAACATCACCACCACTACCACCATCGTCATCATCATCATCACCACCATTGTCGTCGTCGTCGTCGTCAACACCATCACCACCGTCTTCATCATCATCATTATCCTTTTCAACCCCACCACCACTATTACCACCACCACCTCCGTCATTACTGTCATCATAGCGCAACTACTACCAACATCAAGAAATGTCCATCAGTATCTTTAACACCACCAGCATCGTCGTAGCTACCGTCTCCACCATCACCACCATCACCAGCACTACCAGCACCACCATCACCAAAGCGAATACTATCAATAATAACATCATAGCCGTCTCAGCCATGGACACCGCAGACAACTGCCGTCATCAGCACGACAACCAAATCGAGAACACTAACATACTACCACCCTCACCACCACCACCACCACCAGCAGCAACAACAGCAACTTCGGTATCACCACCACCTTCCTCTCTACCACCATCACCAGCTCATACAATAGCAACAACAAAATGTACCACCATCTCCAACAGTAATATCATTACTTAAAACAATCACAACAACGACAAGAAACTTTAATGGCTGAATGCAATATTTTACTCATAAACCTTAATTCGTTTAAGTCGATCACATTGGCATTTTAAATTTGTTTCGATGTTGTTATTATTTTTGCTGTTTATTGTGTGTCTGTTGTTGCTGTTGTCGTTTGTCTTTCTGTCTTTTCCTTCTCTCAGACGCATTTGTTATGCAAAGATATTACAGTTAAAATTATTTTAGAACATTGAAATTGACAAAAAAATGAGAAGCTAGCAATTAAACACAACTGCATACATGCATACATTCCCACATACATACATATATATTATATATATATATATATATATATATATATATATATATATACATGCATTCATATACGCTGGTATGCATGCTCGCAGACATCGATATATATACACGCATAAGCAAAAAGGATAGGTGTGGTGCTAGAAATATATGCCGTGGAAAACAAAGTGAGATGGTACGGAAAACGATTAAGAAAACATGAGAATTAGACGTGGAATATTTCTCTTCAGCTATGGAGTCTAGTATCAACGTAGTTTCAGTACGCAGAAGTCTTGAAATACATGTATAGATATAATATTGGAGCCAGTGATGTCGGAACTGAGAAATATTCATTCTTTCATGGAACGATTACTATTCCGTAAAACTTTTTGCCATTAATACAAGCCTGGTTGAAGAAAAGGAATATAACTGTTATCTTCTTTGGGTTAATGCAAAGAAATGACTTTTGGATTAGTGAAAAGAAATTGCTTCTTTGGATTAATGCAAAGAAATTACTAATATTAATCAACTGGAAATTTTATTATGGTAAATAACGTGTAGATTATTACAATAAGCAGCAGGGCAAGACAAGAAACAATGGTCAGGTATGGAAATATTATAGTGAACTTCTCGATTGAATTATGGCTGTACAATTTCTACAAAAATCGCTACGATAGACGCCTCATGCGTATGTATGCTACATTGAAGAGTTCTAAATTCTTCCAAGTATTCTAAATTTGTATCTTGTGTTGTGAACATGCATATAAATTTAAAAGTGAGAATGGATGACATACGTAATGACATATACATAAAAGTAGTGACGCACGCTTCCTGTTCTAAGTACAAATGTATCCACACATACACGTATCTGTCTATCTATCTCTCTACATATACATATGTGTGTGTGTGTGTACATGTACACGTATATATATAATATATGTTGTATGTATGTATATATATATATATATATATATATATATATATATATATTATATATATTATATATATATATTATATATCTATATATATAATTTAACTGCGCAAAAGTCAATACGAAAAGTACTCCATCCAATGCCACTTCAATATTACTAAACGATTCAACTACATGTATTTATCGTGCTACTAATAGTTTTCCCATATTATGTGTGCGTTCATCGGGTGCCGATCGCGATTGGGGCCTGATGAACATACACATGTACTGAAACGTGGTATAAATATATATATTGTGTATGTATATATATATATATATATATATATATATATATATTATGATAATGTATGTATGTATGTATGATGTATGTATGTATGTATGTATGTATGTATGTATGTATGTATGTATGTATGCATAAGCAGTGTTTAGGCATAAGCGAACTTGAGGTTAGAATATATTTGTTACATATTTTAACTAATCTAAAGTTCATATATATATATATAAATATATAAATATTTGTGTGTTTGTGTGTGTGTATTTATACGCACGCAGGCATGCATACATTCATACATACAGAGCAAATGTAACAGGCCGTATATGATAAATTCACACTTATAGGCATAATAAACGGTGCACCTGGTCTGATGAGTAAACGCCTAAGTGACACTTTGGTAAAACTGAAATGTCCAAAAGAAATCAACCAGCGAAGGTGTACGTTACAAAAGCAACCTGTAAGCGGAACAGTAAAAATATGTAAGACTTTCTCACGTTCAAAATGTACTTTTGCTAACTACATTCCAATGACAGAGCTTTGTATCTCGTTAGACTGCACCTTCCTTACAGGAAGACTTCAAATAATTAAAGATAGAAGTGAACATACATACATGTGTGTGTGTGTGTGTGCGCGCGTGCGTGTGTGTGTGTATGTGTGTGTGTGTGCGTGTGTGCGTTTGTGTGTGTCTGATCGAAAACGTATGACATTCAGTTACTTAATTTTTCATTTGCACTGTCGTTGAAAAGGCACCTTGAGATACGTAATGAAATTTTCTGGCGTTGAAACCTTACTATTTCATTCGATAAGTTAGGAGCGGTATTTCCCAGCAAAGAGCAAATATTCTTCATATGAAGAGATAATTATGGCACGCTTGGAGTCGCAATTCTTGAAGCAAATATAATAATTACCAAAAATAATTATAATTATCCTCTTTACTAATTATTATTCTTTTTGATAATTATTTTTGGTAATTGTTACTTTTGTTCTTATTTCTCTAATTTTGTTAATTTTTACAAGAATTCTGAAATTTATCACCCCTTATGAGTGAGTCTTGTAACGTGTATTTGCCAATGAAATAGCAAAGTTACGATAAAGTTACAAAAGAACATTTCATAACACCAGGTCAAATTAACTGCTTGGCCAAATTATTCTATTGGTCATTACAAATACGGCACATAAACCCATACCTACATCCACATGCACACATAGGCACTCACATACTTATTTACAAACATGCATGTATGCATGCTTAAATGCATCCATACCTAAATGCACATATGGGTAATTGGTATATATTCGAGAGTGTGTGTGTGTATAAGCTTGTGTGTTCGCCCGCATATTCTTTATGCGCGTCTATTTTGTGTATACTAATGAACACCAACTCGCACGTGCGCACACACGTACATTTAGCAGAAACAACAGAATGACTCAAGGGCTGAGAGTTTATATATATATATATACACATATTACATATATATATACATATATATTATATACACACACACACACCACACACACATATATATATATATATATATATAATATATATATATATATATATATATATATATATATATATATATATATATACCTATATATTTATGTACGTGTGTGTATGTATGTATATAGACACACATAGATACATACACACATATACATACATATATACAAAATATACCGTGTTGTTGATGTTGAAATTCCAATGCAAGGTTCTTGGGTCTAGGTTATTGGCAAGAAATATTGAAATAAACTGAATAATGACATACATACACGTATATACAGGCATACATCACGAACACATGAACATAAGTACACATGTGTATGGATAGAGAGCAAATACACTCGTACATACGAATGCTGGAAATTAGCTCAATATAATATTGCTACCACGACTTCACATAGTTGTTATTCGAAAGTATATCTACGTTTATCAATGGACACACATTGGAAAGGGAAATAAGATTAAACAAGAACTAAAAAAAAATGAGAGAGAGAGAGAGAGAGAGATTCTGTGATATAGTTAGAAGTTCTTGCAGGCGATATTATATGAGAAAGAGATAGAGGTGAGGCAGAGGACAGAAGAATGGAAACCTTATTAACATTTGCTTCAGTAAACTGAGCAAATATTTTTACGCGCAGACTTGTACACGGAATTATTATACATACAAATCACAAATATAATTGTGCATATATATTTGCACATATGTGTTTGTTCATTATATCTGCGTAAATATATTAGTGTTTGTACACCATCAACATGCATATTTGTCGATATGACTGTTTATCTATGTTCTGTGTGTGTCTGGGTGTCTACGACTTTCATTCGTACACGTACAGTTATCTGTTTGGTGTTCAATTTAGGTTGTAAACATAACTTCTCATTACACTACACAAGTTAAGAATTGTTAAGTCGAAGTAATAACTCTGATGAATGGCGGAAACAACATTTAACGTGGCCTGTAGTTCAGCAGGAGGCCAAAAGTACTCTTTAATCAATGAGCACTAATTGCACACACACGCACACACACACACACACACGCACGCACACACACATACACGCGCGCGCGCACACGCACACACACACACACACACACACACACACACACGCACATAGACGTATGTATACATATATGCATGTATGTATCTATGTATATTTTCCTAGACAAGACCATAAAATTGTGCACAAACACATGCGCGCACACACAAGTGTATGTATGTACAGTATGTATGTATATATCTATGTGTGTCTTGGTGTCTGCGTTTGTTCCCCCATCTACCTAGCCACACAACACACACACAGAAATCGATAAATACATATAGACAGACAGATGGACAGATAGATAGATAGATAGATAGATAGATGAAGATAGATAGATAGAAGATAGATAGAAGATAGTAGATAGATAGATAGATAAGTTTCTTTATTGGCCACACAGGGCTGCACACAGATGGGACAAGTTACAAGGTAGAGCTTTTCTTTTGGGGGAGAAAAAAAAGGTGGCGTAGGTTTTCGATCAAAAGGGATCGTAAAAGGGAAAAAAGAACAAAAAAAAGGAAAAAAGAAAAAAAGGAAAAGAAAAAAAAGAAAAAAGGAAAAGAAAAAAAGGGGAAAAAAGGAAGAAAAAAAATGAAAAAAGAGGAAAAAATGGGGAGAGGAAAAAAAGATCAATAGGGATCGTGTATCACAGTGTCATGATGTATGGTGTAAAGGTGAAAGCAAGTAAGGTTTATCCGTGGGAAGAAACGCCTACGAAAAAGACCACGGTAACCTTGGTCAATATTGTTATATGTTACCACATTTGTTTGCAAGTGGGTAACCCTCTGTTTTCAATTTCTGGGTTCATAGGATTATGCTCAAGGTGGTTTCGTCATTCATACGTGCCATCCTTGCTACATTCACCCATCTTTTTTTAAAACGTTCGCTAGACAAAACTTGCCTCTCTACTCTCACTTTCCTTTTCAAGTGGTACTTGAAGAAGTTGATAAGAGGTGGACCAGAGAGGAAAGTGTTTGTCTCCAATCCTTTCAGACGCGTCCACCAGATACATTCTTTCGCCATAGTCACAAGGATGATGAAAATAGCTCTTCCTTCCCGTTTCAAGGAAGGAGGCGTGACAATATTGACGATAGACTCAGCTGATAAACCGACTCGTCCGACACGTGACAGCAGTTGTTCGTCATAAGCCCACAGCTCGGAAATTGTTGGACACTGCACGAGTGCATGCAGAACGGTTTCGTCGCTCTGACTGCATCTCGGGCAGGTCGGCCCCGTGTTTCTCGAGCCGTGTCTGTAGAGCTTATCCCGAACGGGTAGCGCTTCTCGGTAGCACTGCCAGGCAAGGGATGTCTGGAAGTTGTCCATGGGCCCTGTCCCGAAAGTCGTCCCGAACAGGCGGGTCAGGTATTCCTCGTCAGATAGATAGATAGATAGATAGATAGATAGATAGATAGATAGATAGATAGATAGATAGATAGATAGGCTCTATACGCACAACTCAGACGTGAGTAATAGTGTGTGTATTTGTGCTTGCGTGCATGTGTGTGTATGTGTGTGTGTGTGTGCGATGTGCGATGTGCCACTTACATTTGTCCACTCACTGGTGTATAACATACAAACACACACTCACATACGTTTTTGTATGTGTGTATGTGTATGTATGTGTGTGTGTGAGTGTCTGTCTGTGTTTCTGTGCGTTTGTGATATGCGATTGCTGATATGTCAATTTCTTTCGTCCATTCCTTGTGAGTCTGGTAAATGGAAACTAAAATAAGCTCATCATATATATATATATATATATATATATATATATGTGTGTGTGTGTGTGTGTGTGTGTGTGTGTGTGGTGTGTGTGTGTGTGTGTGTGTGTGTGTGTATGTGACTTTATGTCAGTGTTTGTCTACCACCACCACCGCTCGACAACCGGTGTTGGTTATTTACGTGCCCGTAACCTAGCGGTTCGGCAAAGAGACCGATAGAATAATTACCAGGCTGAAAAAGAAATTAGAATTATTGGGATCGATTTGCTCGCCCAAAACCCTTCCAGATAACGCCCCAGCATAACCGCAATCAAATCATTGAAAAAAGAAGAAAAAAAGAAAAAGAAATACGTGTGTATAAATATATATATATATATATATATATATATATAATATATATATATATAGATATATTATATATATATAATATATAATTACTGTTATTGGAAGAGTTATGTTCTTTTTGTGCCTTATAATTTTACCGGTGAGAGTGCGTTAAATTATAAGGCACAAAAAGAAATTGACTCTCCCCAGACACAACAGGATATGCTTCAACACACGAACTCACATAAAGAATCTTGCAAACCAAATCCCAAAACGAAATGTATATATATATATGGACCTATGCATTTGCCTGTGTGTGCACGTGTGTGTGTGTGTGTGTATGCGTGCGTGCGTGTGTGTGTGTGTGTGGTGTGTGTGTGTGTGTGTGTCTGTCTGTGTGTGTGTGTGTGTGTGTGTGTGTGTGTGTGTGTGCATTGGGGGATCGATAGCACGCCGGGAACGGCATTTCGTCCGCTCTGAGTTTCTGAGTTCAAATTCCGCCGAGATCTACTTAACCTTTCATCCTTTTGGAGTCAATAAATTAAGTACTAATCAAGTACTATTGTACCGATGTAACTGACTATCCCCTTCCCCTCAAATTCCAGGCCTTGTGCCTACAGTAGAAATGATTATGTAATCTGTGTGTATCACACAATCATCACAACGATACTGGGGGCATACAGGCACAAAAATACGGGATACTTGGGCTTCGAAACCTCCTTTGATCAAAGATGTGCATCATCATTATCATTATCATCATCGATTTTATCTCCTTAATCGTCAATTTTTATCACTATTTAAAAAAAAAAAGACTTATAACAGAACCGTCCTCAGCAGCAGAAGCAAAAATGAGCTTTCCACTCCTGCCCTCAGCAGAAGTATCATCGTGGTCACCGTCGTCGTCATCATGATCCTCGTCGTCGTCATGATCATGCTCATCGTCACCATCTCCCCGTCACCCCATCCTCACCCTCTTCTGTGTCGTCGCCGTCGTCGTCGTCGTCGTTCTTCTCTTCCTCCTCCTCCTCCTCCACCTCTTCCTTATCATCATCATCATTATCATCATCAACTTTGTCACCATTATATTCATTGTAGACATTCATATTTCTATGCCTCCTCTTCTCCCTTCCTACCTCGTCATCCTTGTCATCTACATCATTATCATCGTCGTCGTCGTAGTCGTCTTTATCGCCTTCGTCGTCATCGTCGTCGTCGTCGTCGTCATCATCATCATCGTCAGCATCATCATCATCATCGCCACCACCAACACCATTCGCCGTTGCTGTGGTGGTCAACATAGTACTATTAACTGTCTCGCCGTCATTAGAACGAGATGATGTGAAATAAGGTGACACCTGGGTTTATGTGCCGCCTTTAAGAGGTTATTAATCAGCGAGCGGAGTGCGCCATCTGTGTGTCACAGTGGGTAATCTACAGCATAAATTAATTAGTTAATTATCTTTGATGAGAGATTCTGCTGCTCTGAATCAGCAACGAAACACATAAACTAAATTCACCGCAATCTACGGTGGAGTAAAAGTGTATGTGTGTGTATGCGTTCGAGTAAGTTATGTGGGTATATCATAACAGGGCGTTGGGAAGTATGTGTATGTATGTTTGTGTACTGAATTGTGTGTTCTCGTGTGTAAATATGTTTGCATGTGTGCATGTGTGTATGTGCATATGGGCTAGTGCGTGTTCAGTGTTAATATTTACTGAGGGAAAATCAAATGTTTGTATGTGTGTATGTGTACACTAGCGTGGTATTACCATGTATGTGCCTATAAATGTGTATGTCCTGCAAAATATGTGTAAGTTGGGTTATAGATGTGTATATGCGACTGTGAATGCTTCGGTGAGTGGATACATACATATATATATATATATATACATATATACATAAATAAAACATATATATATATATATACATACACACACATATATAGATAGATAGATTCATATGCATGTATGTATATATATATCTTTATATATACATATAAATATGCACATATATATACATGCATGCATACATATATGTGAGTGTGCCTTTGTGTTTGTATTTATAAGTCAATGTGAATAAACATTTCATGTGCTCTAGTAAAGACAGAAGTAGAACTTCAAAGAGCGTCGAAAGCGAAACTTAGGGTTTCTATAACAGGAAGTTAATCAGATGCTAGCATTTAGTGGAAGTTTTGGATAAAGAATTCAGTATATGCATCTGCATAAGTTTCTATCATCGAACAGGAAAACACCACTCTTTCCGGATAAAGCAGAAAGTCCCACGAACTTTAACCTTTCCCCGTCGAATTAGTTACATCCATCATTTTTAATTCGCATTCAAACAAAGCAAGAGCCTTTTTCTAAGAGAGTATCATGTTCTACGTTAAGCCTCAACGACTGCCAGATGATACAAAGCATGATATACAAGCTCGTCCGAATATTGTATTATCAGAGGCATGAAACTATATGGAATTTGATGTGACTATATTTGTCTATGTTGTTGACATATATGCCAACGGCCGCTCTGAGTTATTTCTCTTAGCTAGATATTTTTTTCTTTTCTTAATTTATGCAAATTTCATTGCCCATAAATGTTTTCTACCTATTTTGTATATATTTATGGCCCTTGGCTGCTTGAGAATGGATTGGATAATTATTGTGTCCATTGAAGCATGAAAACCTTTTTTTTTTATCATCAGACAATATGCTGTGCAGTTCCTTAATGGCCTGTCCACATTGGAGAATTCTTTATTCGTAAGATTATCGCTCCTTCCCATGTGGAGTTGTTCTCAGTTGGAGAAAATATATTGTATGGTATTTGATATACCTATATTTTCACAGGTTTTTCATATACACAGCAAGCTATATTTCTTAGCTCAATATTGTTTGATGCATATATATATATATATACATGCATATATATATATAGACAAACACACATGCAGATAGACACACACACACACACACACGCACACTTAATATTCTTTGCTTGCTTTTTATATACAAAGTATGTGTATATTTGAAGGAATATATGTATTTAATGATTTATGCATGCGTTTATTACAGGATGTTTTTATATATGTGCGTATGCGTATGCATGCATTGATATGTGTAAATGTAGAAAAATATCAATGTTTTTGAATGTGTGTCTGTGCGTGAACATAATACATACATACACACCACATTATATATATATATATATATCTATATATATATATATATATATATATATATATATAGATATATATCTACCCACACTTATACATATACGTACACATACATTTATACTCCTTTTCATATATGTATGTGTGTCTCTGACATTCTTTGCATGTATGCTGTCTGTATGTATGTGTATGTAAAATATTTAGTATATCCATGTGAGATTTTGGGTGTCTTTTTTTCATGTCTCCTTTCAAAGATGTATATGCATGAGTATAATTTTTACTGCATCTGTGAGAATGCCCATGTGTATTACACTGTACGTATAATTGCATGGTTGTGTATCTATTTGTTTATGTGTGTGTGATGTGTGATGTGTGAGTATGTGTGTATCTATACTTTCTTAAATTGTGTATATGTGTAAAATTCCTCGTTTGTTGCCTGTGAGTTTGTAACCGCCTGAGTCTGTGTAGATCAGCCAGTATGTGTTAATATGTATGTGACTGTTTAGAATTCTGAGTGCTTGTGCTCGTGGTTTCTTATATGTGCATGTTTATACGCGAAAGTGCGTATGTGAGTGTGTATCAGAAAGACAGAGAGAGAGAGAGAGAGAGAGAGAGAGAGAGAGAGCGGGGAGGGAGTCGAGGAGAGATGTTTAATTTTGAAATATATTTATGACTATTTCAATTGAAAGCTACAAATGACCTAAAACAATAAAACATCATAAAAGCAACCAACCAACTCGCATGCACACACAGACACACACACACACACAAACATTCATACGCGCACGCACACACATGCATATACATGCATACATACACACAAGCATACATGCACTCATACATTCTTCTACACCCGTCTATATAGAGCTACATATACTCTAGCACACATACACACACACACACGCATTCAGTATGCTACCACAAAACGCTACTAACATATATACATACAATTACATACATATGCACACACATACACGCGCACACACATCCTGTGTATAACTCAACGAACATGAAAACACACAAATGCACGCATACTCACACAGACGTTTGCATACGCACACGCACATACACACACGCGCGTGCATGCGCACATATAGACACATACACACTCACGCACTTACAAGAAATCAATCACGCACACAAAGATGCACATACACACACATACATTCAGTGTAATAAAGAGATAGATAAAAAAACAAATGACATAACAGACGAGGGAAACTATATGAATAAATAATGGACAACTACTACTACCACTACCACTACTACTGCTATGACTGCTGCTACTGAGACTGCTACTGCTGCTTCCATTGCTACTGCTCTACTGCAGCAACATTACACTAGTAGTAGTAGTAGTAGTAGTGGTGGGGTGGTGGTGGTGGTGGTGGTGGCTCGGGTAGTAGTAGTATAGTAGTAGTAGTAGTAGTAGTAGTAGTAGTAGTTGTAGTAGTAGCAGTAGCAGCAGCAGCAGCAGCAGTAGTAGTAGTAGTAGTAGTAGTAGTAGTTGTTGTTGTAGTAGTAGTTGTAGTAGCAGCAGTAGTATTAGTAGTAGTAGAAGTAGTAGTATTAGTAGTAACAGCAGCAACAGAAGCATCAGTAGCAGTAGCAGCAGCAGCAGCAGCAGCAGTAGTAGTAGTAGTAGTAGTAGTAGTAGTAGTAGTAGTAGGGTTTCGCATGATGGATAAAGTAGAAGAAACAAATGAAAACGAAAGAGAAAAAGAAAGAAAAAAAGAAAGGGACACGAAAAGGCGTAAACAGAAGGAACTGGAAAACCAGATAGACTACAGAAGCATGATGGAGAAAGGGGAGAGGTGGACGAAGGGAGGAGGAGCAGAAGGAGGAGGAAGAAAATTGGAGTAGATGAGATAAGGAAAAGAAAGGAAGAAGGAGAAGAAGAAGAAGAAGGAGAAAAGAAGAAGGAGAAAGTGAAGAAGGAGAAGATGAAGAAGAAGAAAGAAGAAGAAGACGAAGGAATAAGAGAGAGGAGAAGGAGAAGAAAAAGAAAGAAATAAGACGAAGAAGAAAAAGGAAGAAGAGGAGGAAGAAGAAGAAGAAGAAAGGAGAATGAGAAGAAGAAGAAGAAGAGAAGAAAGGGAAATAAGATGTACAGGAAGGAAGGAGTCAAAAAGAGAAAGATTAAAGAAGGAGAAAACGAAGAAGAAGAAAACGAAGACGATAAGAAGAAGAAGAAGGAGAAGAAGAAGAAAAAGAAGAAGAAGACGGGGAGAAGGAGGAGGAGGAAAAGAAGAAGAAGGAGGAGGAGAAGAAGAAGAACAACAACAACAACAAGAAAATGGAGATGTAAAGATAAATGAAAGTACCATCGTCACAACAACTGCCACCCCTCCCGCCAATAAAACAACAACAACATCAACAACAACAACAACAACAGCAGCACAGGAAACAACAGTCTCTTGTGGAAGGTGACGGTGATTAATCGTGAGTTTTTGATACAGAAGCGCCATCTGTTTTGATTAGAGAAATCTAATTTTTCACGTTATGTCTTCCCTGAGAATGTAATTGTGTGTGTGTGTATATGTGTGTGTGTGTGTGTGTGTGTGTGTGTGTGTGTGTGTGTGCATGTGTGTGTGTGTAGTGTATTAATATGTATGTGCATGGATATATGAATGAGTGTGTTATAAATGTATGTGTACGCATGTTTGAGTGCGTATGCATATAAATATCTATTATATATATATATATATACATATATACATATATATAAATATGTAATAAACATATATTACATATACAATACTATGCACATATATATACATATATATATGTATGTATATGTATGTAGGTGTATATATATAATATATATCTATATAATATTATAATATATATCGAGAGGAGAGAGAGAGAGAAAGATAGATAGATATATGGATAGAGAGATAGATAGATAGATAGATAGATAGATTAGATAGATAGATAGATAGGCAGATAGACAGAAGACAGATACTAGATAGATAGATAGATAATAGATAGATAGATAGATAGATAGATAGATAGATAGATAGATAGATAGATAGATAGATAATAGATAGATAGCTAGATAATGAGGGTGAAATTAATTAATTTGGAAATAATTATCAATTACACCAAGTAGTCTTCGGCATGTAAAAGCCTCATTCGAGGAAAATTTAAGTAATACTAAGCAATAAAGGGGTTTAGCAACGTATTGCCTTACCACATACCGAATTTAGAAATAGCAGTCAAAGAGTTATAGCTATTACTTCTACAAAAAGGGAGATCTCAGTAAAAACAGCAATTGGAAGGCAGACACAAACAGGTAAGAGAGAATGAATTGACGGCAATCTATCATACATTTTAAGTTATCTACGGACGCACGTTTCGAAATCAAGTTTTTAGGAAGCATAAGAATTAAGTATTAAATAATTCTACCTTACCAAAACTTCTTTTCTCTTCAGCGTAGAATACTATAATCATAAATGATTATATATTGAATTTTGAGATACTAGAAGGCACCAACTCAACTCAGTATCAGAGCGAGCTAGAATCCGCAACTAGTATCACCAAACTCAAAGTGTGAATGAAAAGATTGTGTCACCAGCCCCTTCCCACCCGCGTGTAGCCAAAACAAGATGCTGTGGTCATCTACTGAGATAAAATATGGTTGTGCCTTCTAGTATCTCAAAATTCAATATATAATCATTTATGATTTTAGTATTCTACGCTGAAGAGAAAAGAAGTTTTGGTCAGGTAGAATTATTTAATACTTAATTCTTATGCTTTCCTAAAAACTTGATTTCGAAACGTGCGTCCGTAGATAACTTAAAATTGTATGATAGATTGCCGTCAATTCATTCTCTCTTACTGTTTGTGTCTGCCTTCCAATGCTGTTTTTACTGAGATCTCCCTTTAGTAGAAGTAATAGCAAACTCTTTGACTGCTTTTCTAAATTCGGTATGTGTAAGGCAATTCGTTGCTAAACCCTTTATGCTTAGTATTACTTAGATAGATAGATAGATAGATAGATAGATAGATAGATTAGATAGATAGATAGATAGATAGATAGATATGTTTCTTTATTAGCCACACGGGCTGCACACAGATAGAACAAATTACAAGGTAGAGCTTTTCTTTTGAAGGTTTGAAAAAAAAATAAATAAATAAATAAATAAATAATAAAATAAAAAATAAAATAAAATAAAAAAGGGGGGGTCGATCAAAAGGGATCGTAAAAGGAGAGAAAGAGGACAAAAAAAGGGGGGGTTAAAAAAAAAGGGGGAGAGGAAAAAAAATTGATCAATAGGGATCGTTATCACAGAAATGTCAATATGAAGTGTAAAGGGGAGGACAGGTGAGGTTTACCCGTGGAAAGAAAAGCCTACGGAAAAGACCACGGTAACCTCGGTCAATGAAGTCACATGTTATATTTCTTTTTTTTTTTTGCAAATAAGCAACTCTCTGTATTAATTTTTACGGTTCATAGAATCATAGTCAATGTGGCTTCGTCATTCATACGTGCCATCCTTGCTACATTCACCCATCTTTTTTTAAAACATTCACTAGACCAAAACTTGCCTCTCTATCTCACTTTTTTTCTTCAAGTGATACTTGAAGAAGTTGATGAGAGATTGACCAGAGAGGAAAGTGTTTGTCTCTAATCCTTTCAGACGCGTCCACCAGATACATTCTTTTGCCATAGCCACAAGTATGATAAAAATAGCTCTTCCTTCCCGTTTGAAGGAAGGAGGCGTGACGATATTAACGATAGACGGGCTGATAAACCGACACGTCCCACACGTGACAGCAGTCGTTCGACATACCCACAGGTGGGAAATTGCTGGACACTGCACGATTGCGTGCAGAGCGGTTTCGTCGCTCTGCCCGCATCTCGGGCAGGTCGGCCCGTGTTTCTCGAGCATGCCTATAGAGCTTATCCCGAACGGGTAGCGCTTCTCGGTAGCACCGCCAGGCCAGGGATCTCTGGAAGTTGTCCATAGGTCCCGGCCGAAAGTCGTTTGAAAACAGGCGGGTCAGGTATTCCTCGTCGACGCCCAGGTTTGCCCCGAGCTCGTCGTCGTACCTCCCCTCCACTAACCCTATAGATGCTTTGGTTGTGTTGAAGTCACACAAGGTCGACCCGGGACGGCAGAGTTGCTTGAGAGCAAGCGGACACTCGCGGTGCCAATCGCCCTTCTTCGGCCTTTTTTGATCCACGACTGTAGTTCGGTCATGGAGACGAGTTGCGGGAATGCGTGCCTCACAAACGGCGACCACACCTGTTCACCGTCGTCTACATAGAGCCGGAGATGTCGCAGTCTCAGCGCGTGTCTGCGCATCATCAACCACGGCATGCCCAGCCCTCCTTTTAACGGGTTGTTGACAGCAAATGGATCGCCTGACCATCGGGACGCAACCTTTCCACTAGAAGCGGAAGAGATGCGTTCTAGTTTGGTGATGGTGGGTCGGGACAAGGTACGACGGTCAGGCGGTAGTAGATGATGGACGCGATGTACGCGTTCATCACCTCCGCCCGACCTTTTAGGGACAGTTTCCTCTCGGCCCATTGCGGGCGAGAGTGACCACCCTACTCGTTATCTCGTTCCAGTTCTTCTCCATTTGGAGGTCCGGACCGAACCAGACCCCGAGCAACTCAACCGGGCCGTCTGTCCAGCGTCCCACGACGGAGGTACTGGTGGACGGCATGGGCTTGCTTCTCCAGGTGCCGAGCCGCAAGCCCACTGACTTTTCCCGGTTGATTTTTGCTCCTGTCACCGCTTCGTAGTCTTTCAGTGTCTCGCCGACCCCTCGATGTGCTCGTGGCTTGACACTATGACGGTGACGTCGTCCGCGTATGCAGACACGCTCGTCCCGCATCCTAATTCTCGCGGGATGCCCCTCAGAGTCGCCAGTTCCGCAGTAGTGGCTCAAGAGTCAATACGTATAGAACGCGCGAGAGGGGGCATCCCTGACGGACCGAACGTGCAATGTCGAAGGGTCTCGATAGATGTCCATTTACGCGAATTACCGAACGGATGCCTCTGTACAAGGCAGCTATCCAGCCGCGGAAGACGGGACCGAAACCAGCCGCTCTCAGGACTGCCTCCAAGTATCGATGGTCTACCTATCAAAGGCTTTCGATTGATCCAAGTTGATCAGGGCCCCACCCATGCCAGGTTCGTTAACTACCCTGTCTATGATGTAGCGCATCAGATGGAAGTTGTCATGGATGCTCCGGCCCGGCACGGCGCACGTTTGTGCGTTGTCGACCAGTTTCTCCATGACAAGCGCCAACCTCTGGCTAACACCTTTGTCAAAATTTTCAGGTCTGCATTGAGCAGAGTGATTGGCCTAAAGTTATCTATAATGTTTCCCTTGTTTGGATCTTTCTTCAGCAGAGTTACAGCTCCTCGACTCACAAACCGGGTATGCTCCCGTTTTGCTGCCAGTTGCAGTATACCGCTGCCAAGACGTCTCCAACAGTCTGGCATACAATAGTAAATTCGTAGGGTAGACCATCCAAACCCGGTGATTTGTCCCTCGAGCATTCTGCCATCGCTTCCCGCACTTCCGCCGCCGTGATGGCACCTTCGCAGCACCCTGCCTTTCTTGTCGAGAGTCGTGGCAGGCTATGTAGGTAGGCACTGAAGTCTACCCTACGTTCTTGCCCTCCACTCGTCCCGAACAGTCGGGCAAAATGCTGCTGAAAGGCCCACACATTTTACTTGGCTCGAGCAATTCGCGCCCCTGTTCATCTACCAGTGACCGAATGGTGGCTTTGTTGCCCTGTTGCGCCTCTGCCACCCGGGCCTCTCTCGCGGCTCCAACACCTTCGTTCCTTAGGAGCACGCATCCTAGCTCTGACAGCACATCCTTCGTGTTTGGCGTTGAAGTGTTGGTCGAGGGCCAACCTCGCCGCCAAAACGTCGGATGCGATGCCGCTTCTAATTGCCTCTTCTAGCTTCTTAACTAGCTCACCCTCTACTCTATTTCTATCTATGGCTAGTGCTTTGCTGTACTAATCGCTTCTGTCTGCTTTTACTGCTCTCTTGAGGGCAAACCACCATTTGTTGTTGATGATGGCTCCCGTCAAAGCCCTCTTTACTAGTGTGCTAATCCGGTCTCTGAAAACTTGTTGTGGACGGGAAATGATGCGTTCAGTTTCCAGTACCCAGGACCCTGTCTATGTGCCTTATCTAAGTCTAGCGTACACGTCACCAATTTGTGATCCGTGTAGCTGACTGTGTGGAATTGTGGACATCCTAAGTTATCCTTGTCTACTGTCCTACACAGTATCCTATCTAGATACGATCTCGACGACCCACTGCGGTTGCTCCATGTCCACGTTGGTGCATTGGGGTTGTCGAGTCGGTACCTGTCAGACAGTTGGAATCGTCTGAGCAGGTCTCTGAGGCATTTGCATCCCCTTCTGTTTCTGTCTCTACCCACGTAGTCTACATGCGTGTCCAAGGTAGCATTCCAATCCCCCACTAAGAGTAAAGGACGAGACGTTCCCAAGAATACTTCTAGACGTCGAAAGAAATCCGCCCGACCTGTTAAGGGCGGTGCGTAGACTGATACGAGTCGAAAAGCGCACCCATTGTTGCCGTCAACATCCAGAACGATCAGTCTACCCTCCTTGTCTACGAATATCGTCTTGACTTCGAGATCCAGGCTCTTGTGAAAAAGTACCGCGGTGCCACTACCGCCCAGATAGATAGATAGATAGGTTTATGTGTATACCTAGGTATTTATGTAAATCTGTGTGTTTGAGTATGTACTAATGTAGGCATGTGTCTGTGTGTTTGTGTGTGCCAGTATGTACGTGTGTGCGTGTGTGTGTGTGTGTGTGTGTGTGTGAGTGTGTGTGTGTGTGTGTGTGTGTGTGTGTGTGTGTGTGTGTGTGTGTGTGTGTGTGTGTGTGCGTGTGTGCGTATTTGAAAGCGAAATATTGAAACTTGAAATATTGTCAGAAGGTTTTTGCCGGTTGAAGGGAACACTTTAGAGAATCACGGGTGAGCTGTAGTAAGAGAATGATCGGGCACCCAAGTGTGTTTGTGTTTGATTTTGTGTGTGTGTGTGTGAGTGTGCAAGCGCTTGTGACCAGATGAACGTATGTGAGGGAAACGGAAAACTCAAAAAAAACCTGAAGTGAGAGAGGGGGAGAAGGCAGTAGTATGAGGTTGGCTAAAAGAGTGAGGAAATTAGAGGAGAGAAGTTAAGGAGACATTTCATATGAGAGAGAGATAGAGAGAGAGAGGTAGAATTTTGCATGCGATGGACAGAGAGAGAGAGAGAGAGAGGAGGGTGAAGAGAGAGAAAGAGAGAGAGAGAGAGGCAAGGAGACTGACAACCAGAGTGTGTGTATGTGTGAGATTTTGTGTGTGAGAGTGAATGAAAGTGTGGTGTGAGTGTGTGTGTGTGTGCGTGCGGTTGTATGAAGCGTAAAGTGCGATATGCAAAGAGGGTAAAAGTATGAATCGTGCGTGTGCATTTCTGTGTTTCTGCGCCTGTGTGAGTGTGTGTATGTGTGTGTGTGAGAGAGAGAGAGAGAGACAGAGAGAGACAGAGAGATACACAGAGACAGAGAAATAGTGAGCGAGGTAGAAAGAGAGACTCCGTGTGGGTTTTTTTTTTCCTCTACGTTTGTCTATGTTCACAATTGAGTAGTAAGGAAATGCACACGCGCGCACACACGGCTCATATAAACAGAGGGAGAGAGACAGAGAATGATTGGTGGAGAGATGATAGTTTCAGGGTCATTACTGTATATGTGTGTAAATATGTATGTATATTGTTAACGTGAGATGAAAGAGTAATAACATGGTAAAGAGAGATATTTATAGATAGGGTTTAAAAGAGAGAGAGAAAAAGAAAGCGAGGTAAATAGAGAGCCTTATTTCGTTCGATAAAGTATGCTTGAAGTCGTCCAGAAAAGTGTATGCGTTTGGAAGTGAGTAGAAAAATAGTTTGGCACGTTAGAGAGAGAAAGTATGTTGCATGTGTGCCGATAGGAGGTGTGCGGTAAATAAAACGAAAGGAAGTTGAGTGTGAATGTGGTCGCTAGTGCAGTTGATCATGTGTGGTTCCAAATAAGCTAAAATCAAACAAAAGAAAGAGTACAAGCATTCCGATATCTTGGTACGATTCCAGTGATCCGAACATGCGATATGACCATTCTGCAGCCATTTCACTTTAATAACAGCTCGCGCTTGCAGCTTCGGGGCTATCGAGGAATTGAAGTCTTTATTGCAATTCTGGTTTTCCTTCAGTATTGTTTCTCGGGGATTTCTTTAGATTAGACAGTCACAAAAATCAATTTATCTTGGTTTTGTTCGTCGATGCTATATTGATGTTGCTGTCGTTGTAGATATTTTTCTTTAGCCCAAGGCCAGCCTTCTCTGAGCAAATACGATCATAAGCCTTCCGCATTTTTTTACGTCTATTTTTCTATATTTTATTCAGTCATAGCTTTGCTTTTGCTAGTATGTCTTTCCTAGTTTAAGATACAAATGAAGGTAATATTCAAAAATGAATAACAACCGAGTCATTATTCCCTTGTTAGTCGTTCGTAACTGTTATAGATTAGTCTTGATTGAAGGGACCATGATCAGAGAAGTTGCAGCTGTGCTTTTTTCATCTTTTTGTTTGGTGAGCACCATATATTTAAAGCTACATTTTTTTAATACGGTAGAATGTAATCTCAGGGGTATCGGGCTGCTATTTCTAGTCGAAGGAAAGACAGTCTTTCAAATATTTATTGGTCATACATATTTTTTGTAGACATTTTATCGATTATTACCTAGGGAACAGAAAAATTAGATACTCAAGGCATCTAGTCCGGCTCAAATGATAATTATTACTCGTGTTCGATTAATTTTTATTTCAGAATTGTCTTCCTGAACTTTTGGTTTACTATCTATAATGGAGAACTCCGAGCTGAGTATAACGGAATCTAATGCTAAGGGCTTTTTTCACAAGGAACCTGATATTAAAAATGTGGTCTTTTGAGCGCCTGTTCTTTTACGAAAACTGGCCTGCACTAGCATTAGCAATTCTTCTGCGGTCCGTTCCATCCTCTTCTGTAGAATCCTCAGAAAGATCTCTTTTGCTGCGATGACGGATGAGAGTTATGGTACAGAGTATTGCCTCCAATGCGATTGTTGTACGCATTTTTTGGTAATGCGTTGGAAACAACTTGCATCCAATCTGCAGATCGTTCGCTTGTCTCAAAGTTCTTCTTACACAGCTTGGTGGGAACTTTTGTCATCACGTCCTTATTCGTGATTCCTCTACAGATCATCATCAAAATGATGAAGGCCTTCGCAACCAGGAGGGAACTGGAGTATCTTACAATATGATATGAATGTTTATATCTTCATTATAGTAAACAAACAATTGTAACGTTTCTTGTCAAAATTAAACGAAATGGTTTCATAAAAGGTTTCTATCACTCCGTGGACATAAAAGAAGTGGAAACGATATATCTACTTTCTAGTTTTCTTTGGATATCTTCAGAGAAAAAAGTTTCTATTTTCAGAGATATTGATAGC